>NW_026651598.1:1510125-1810651 GCF_030265065.1 Corythoichthys intestinalis
TTTGATTTGAGCGCAATCCTCAAACTTAGGTCAAAAAAGCCATTTAAGCCTTTTCACAGTGAGATCTATGCGATATGGCCGAGAAATGTAATTTTGATGTTCACTCCCAAACCGCTGCGCAGAAGTCAACCAAACTTCACCCAATAGTGTATTGTATCACAATCTAGTAGTTACATTTGAAAATTTTGTTCTAGGAAATTTTGTTTGAGCGCAATCATCAAACTTAATTAAAAAAGTCATTTAAGCCTTTTCACAGTGAGATCTATGCGATATGGCCGAGAAATGTAATTTTGATGTTAACTCCCAAACCGCTGCGCAGAAGTCAACCAAACTTCACCCATTAGTGTATTTTATCACAATCTAGTAGTTACAAATGGAAATTTGGTTCTAGGACATTTGATTTGAGCGCAATCCTCAAACTTAGGTCAAAAAAGCCATTTAAGCCTTTTCACAGTGAGATCTATGCGATATGGCCGAGAAATGTAATTTTGATGTTAACTCCCAAACCGCTGCGCAGAAGTCAACCAAACTTCACCCAATAGTGTATTGTATCACATTCTAGTAGTTACATTTGAAAATTTCGTTCTAGGACATTTGGTTTGAGCGCAATCCTCAAACTTAGGTCAAAAAAGCCATTTAAGCCTTTTCACAGTGAGATCTATGCGATATGGCCGAGAAATGTAATTTTGATGTTAACTCCCAAACCGCTGCGCAGAAGTCAACCAAACTTCACCCAATAGTGTATTGTATCACAATCTAGTAGTTACATTTGAAAATTTTGTTCTAGGAAATTTTGTTTGAGCGCAATCATCAAACTTAATTAAAAAAGTCATTTAAGCCTTTTCACAGTGAGATCTATGCGATATGGCCGAGAAATGTAATTTTGATGTTAACTCCCAAACCGCTGCGCAGAAGTTAACCAAACTTCACCCATTAGTGTATTTTATCACAATCTAGTAGTTACATGTGGAAATTTGGTTCTAGGACATTTGATTTGAGCGCAATCCTCAAACTTAGGTCAAAAAAGCCATTTAAGCCTTTTCACAGTGAGATCTATGCGATATGGCCGAGAAATGTAATTTTGATGTTAACTCCCAAACCGCTGCGCAGAAGTCAACCAAACTTCACCCAATAGTGTATTGTATCACATTCTAGTAGTTACATTTGAAAATTTCGTTCTAGGACATTTGGTTTGAGCGCAATCCTCAAACTTAGGTCAAAAAAGCCATTTAAGCCTTTTCACAGTGAGATCTATGCGATATGGCCGAGAAATGTAATTTTGATGTTAACTCCCAAACCGCTGCGCAGAAGTCAACCAAACTTCACCCAATAGTGTATTGTATCACAATCTAGTAGTTACATTTGAAAATTTTGTTCTAGGAAATTTTGTTTGAGCGCAATCATCAAACTTAGGTCAAAAAAGCCATTTAAGCCTTTTCACAGTGAGATCTATGCGATATGGCCGAGAAATGTAATTTTGATGTTAACTCCCAAACCGCTGCGCAGAAGTCAACCAAACTTCACCCAATAGTGTATTGTATCACAATCTAGTAGTTACATTTAAAAATTTTGTTCTAGGACATTTTGTTTGAACGCAATCATCCAACTTAATTAAAAAAGTCATTTAAGCCTTTTCACAGTGAGATCTATGCGATATGGCCGAGAAATGTAATTTTGATGTTAACTCCCAAACCGCTGCGCAGAAGTCAACCAAACTTCACCCATTAGTGTATTGTATCACAATCTAGTAGTTACATGTGGAAATTTGGTTATAGGACATTTGATTTGAGCGCAATCCTCAAACTTAGGTCAAAAAAGCCATTTAAGCCTTTTCACAGTGAGATCTATGCGATATGGCCGAGAAATGTAATTTTGATGTTAACTCCCAAACCGCTGCGCAGAAGTCAACCAAACTTCACCCAATAGTGTATTGTATCACAATCTAGTAGTTACATTTGAAAATTTTGTTCTAGGAAATTTTGTTTGAGCGCAATCATCAAACTTAATTAAAAAAGTCATTTAAGCCTTTTCACAGTGAGATCTATGCGATATGGCCGAGAAATGTAATTTTGATGTTAACTCCCAAACCGCTGCGCAGAAGTCAACCAAACTTCACCCATTAGTGTATTTTATCACAATCTAGTAGTTACATGTGGAAATTTGGTTCTAGGACATTTGATTTGAGCGCAATCCTCAAACTTAGGTCAAAAAAGCCATTTAAGCCTTTTCACAGTGAGATCTATGCGATATGGCCGAGAAATGTAATTTTGATGTTAACTCCCAAACCGCTGCGCAGAAGTCAACCAAACTTCACCCAATAGTGTATTGTATCACATTCTAGTAGTTACATTTGAAAATTTCGTTCTAGGACATTTGGTTTGAGCGCAATCCTCAAACTTAGGTCAAAAAAGCCATTTAAGCCTTTTCACAGTGAGATCTATGCGATATGGCCGAGAAATGTAATTTTGATGATAACTCCCAAACCGCTGCGCAGAAGTCAACCAAACTTCACCCAATAGTGTATTGTATCACAATCTAGTAGTTACATTTGAAAATTTTGTTCTAGGACATTTTGTTTGAACGCAATCATCAAACTTAATTAAAAAAGTCATTTAAGCCTTTTCACAGTGAGATCTATGCGATATGGCCGAGAAATGTAATTTTGATGTTAACTCCCAAACCGCTGCGCAGAAGTCAACCAAACTTCACCCAATAGTGTATTGTATCACATTCTAGTAGTTACATTTGAAAATTTCGTTCTAGGACATTTGGTTTGAGCGCAATCCTCAAACTTAGGTCAAAAAAGCCATTTAAGCCTTTTCACAGTGAGATCTATGCGATATGGCCGAGAAATGTAATTTTGATGATAACTCCCAAACCGCTGCGCAGAAGTCAACCAAACTTCACCCAATAGTGTATTGTATCACAATCTAGTAGTTACATTTGAAAATTTTGTTCTAGGACATTTTGTTTGAACGCAATCATCAAACTTAATTAAAAAAGTCATTTAAGCCTTTTCACAGTGAGATCTATGCGATATGGCCGAGAAATGTAATTTTGATGTTAACTCCCAAACCGCTGCGCAGAAGTCAACCAAACTTCACCCAATAGTGTATTGTATCACAATCTAGTAGTTACATTTGAAAATTTTGTTCTAGGACATTTGGTTTGAGCGCAATCCTCAAACTTAGGTCAAAAAAGCCATTTAAGCCTTTTCACAGTGAGATCTATGCGATATGGCCGAGAAATGTAATTTTGATGTTAACTCCCAAACCGCTGCGCAGAAGTCAACCAAACTTCACCCAATAGTGTATTGTATCACATTCTAGTAGTTACATTTGAAAATTTCGTTCTAGGAAATTTTGTTTGAGCGCAATCATCAAACTTAATTAAAAAAGTCATTTAAGCCTTTTCACAGTGAGATCTATGCGATATGGCCGAGAAATGTAATTTTGATGTTAACTCCCAAACCGCTGCGCAGAAGTCAACCAAACTTCACCCATTAGTGTATTTTATCACAATCTAGTAGTTACATGTGGAAATTTGGTTCTAGGACATTTGATTTGAGCGCAATCCTCAAACTTAGGTCAAAAAAGCCATTTAAGCCTTTTCACAGTGAGATCTATGCGATATGGCCGAGAAATGTAATTTTGATGTTAACTCCCAAACCGCTGCGCAGAAGTCAACCAAACTTCACCCAATAGTGTATTGTATCACAATCTAGTAGTTACATTTAAAAATTTTGTTCTAGGACATTTTGTTTGAACGCAATCATCAAACTTAATTAAAAAAGTCATTTAAGCCTTTTCACAGTGAGATCTATGCGATATGGCCGAGAAATGTAATTTTGATGTTAACTCCCAAACCGCTGCGCAGAAGTCAACCAAACTTCACCCATTAGTGTATTGTATCACAATCTAGTAGTTACATGTGGAAATTTGGTTATAGGACATTTGATTTGAGCGCAATCCTCAAACTTAGGTCAAAAAAGCCATTTAAGCCTTTTCACAGTGAGATCTATGCGATATGGCCGAGAAATGTAATTTTGATGTTAACTCCCAAACCGCTGCGCAGAAGTCAACCAAACTTCACCCAATAGTGTATTGTATCACAATCTAGTAGTTACATTTGAAAATTTTGTTCTAGGAAATTTTGTTTGAGCGCAATCATCAAACTTAATTAAAAAAGTCATTTAAGCCTTTTCACAGTGAGATCTATGCGATATGGCCGAGAAATGTAATTTTGATGTTAACTCCCAAACCGCTGCGCAGAAGTCAACCAAACTTCACCCATTAGTGTATTTTATCACAATCTAGTAGTTACATGTGGAAATTTGGTTCTAGGACATTTGATTTGAGCGCAATCCTCAAACTTAGGTCAAAAAAGCCATTTAAGCCTTTTCACAGTGAGATCTATGCGATATGGCCGAGAAATGTAATTTTGATGTTCACTCCCAAACCGCTGCGCAGAAGTCAACCAAACTTCACCCAATAGTGTATTGTATCACAATCTAGTAGTTACATTTGAAAATTTTGTTCTAGGAAATTTTGTTTGAGCGCAATCATCAAACTTAATTAAAAAAGTCATTTAAGCCTTTTCACAGTGAGATCTATGCGATATGGCCGAGAAATGTAATTTTGATGTTAACTCCCAAACCGCTGCGCAGAAGTCAACCAAACTTCACCCATTAGTGTATTTTATCACAATCTAGTAGTTACAAATGGAAATTTGGTTCTAGGACATTTGATTTGAGCGCAATCCTCAAACTTAGGTCAAAAAAGCCATTTAAGCCTTTTCACAGTGAGATCTATGCGATATGGCCGAGAAATGTAATTTTGATGTTAACTCCCAAACCGCTGCGCAGAAGTCAACCAAACTTCACCCAATAGTGTATTGTATCACATTCTAGTAGTTACATTTGAAAATTTCGTTCTAGGACATTTGGTTTGAGCGCAATCCTCAAACTTAGGTCAAAAAAGCCATTTAAGCCTTTTCACAGTGAGATCTATGCGATATGGCCGAGAAATGTAATTTTGATGTTAACTCCCAAACCGCTGCGCAGAAGTCAACCAAACTTCACCCAATAGTGTATTGTATCACAATCTAGTAGTTACATTTGAAAATTTTGTTCTAGGAAATTTTGTTTGAGCGCAATCATCAAACTTAATTAAAAAAGTCATTTAAGCCTTTTCACAGTGAGATCTATGCGATATGGCCGAGAAATGTAATTTTGATGTTAACTCCCAAACCGCTGCGCAGAAGTTAACCAAACTTCACCCATTAGTGTATTTTATCACAATCTAGTAGTTACATGTGGAAATTTGGTTCTAGGACATTTGATTTGAGCGCAATCCTCAAACTTAGGTCAAAAAAGCCATTTAAGCCTTTTCACAGTGAGATCTATGCGATATGGCCGAGAAATGTAATTTTGATGTTAACTCCCAAACCGCTGCGCAGAAGTCAACCAAACTTCACCCAATAGTGTATTGTATCACATTCTAGTAGTTACATTTGAAAATTTCGTTCTAGGACATTTGGTTTGAGCGCAATCCTCAAACTTAGGTCAAAAAAGCCATTTAAGCCTTTTCACAGTGAGATCTATGCGATATGGCCGAGAAATGTAATTTTGATGTTAACTCCCAAACCGCTGCGCAGAAGTCAACCAAACTTCACCCAATAGTGTATTGTATCACAATCTAGTAGTTACATTTGAAAATTTTGTTCTAGGACATTTTGTTTGAACGCAATCATCAAACTTAATTAAAAAAGATATTTAAGCCTTTTCACAGTGAGATCTATGCGATATGGCCGAGAAATGTAATTTTGATGTTAACTCCCAAACCGCTGCGCAGAAGTCAACCAAACTTCACCCAATAGTGTATTGTATCACAATCTAGTAGTTACATTTGAAAATTTTGTTCTAGGACATTTGGTTTGAGCGCAATCCTCAAACTTAGGTCAAAAAAGCCATTTAAGCCTTTTCACAGTGAGATCTATGCGATATGGCCGAGAAATGTAATTTTGATGTTAACTCCCAAACCGCTGCGCAGAAGTCAACCAAACTTCACCCAATAGTGTATTGTATCACATTCTAGTAGTTACATTTGAAAATTTCGTTCTAGGACATTTGGTTTGAGCGCAATCCTCAAACTTAGGTCAAAAAAGCCATTTAAGCCTTTTCACAGTGAGATCTATGCGATATGGCCGAGAAATGTAATTTTGATGATAACTCCCAAACCGCTGCGCAGAAGTCAACCAAACTTCACCCAATAGTGTATTGTATCACAATCTAGTAGTTACATTTGAAAATTTTGTTCTAGGACATTTTGTTTGAACGCAATCATCAAACTTAATTAAAAAAGTCATTTAAGCCTTTTCACAGTGAGATCTATGCGATATGGCCGAGAAATGTAATTTTGATGTTAACTCCCAAACCGCTGCGCAGAAGTCAACCAAACTTCACCCAATAGTGTATTGTATCACAATCTAGTAGTTACATTTGAAAATTTTGTTCTAGGACATTTGGTTTGAGCGCAATCCTCAAACTTAGGTCAAAAAAGCCATTTAAGCCTTTTCACAGTGAGATCTATGCGATATGGCCGAGAAATGTAATTTTGATGTTAACTCCCAAACCGCTGCGCAGAAGTCAACCAAACTTCACCCAATAGTGTATTGTATCACATTCTAGTAGTTACATTTGAAAATTTCGTTCTAGGAAATTTTGTTTGAGCGCAATCATCAAACTTAATTAAAAAAGTCATTTAAGCCTTTTCACAGTGAGATCTATGCGATATGGCCGAGAAATGTAATTTTGATGTTAACTCCCAAACCGCTGCGCAGAAGTCAACCAAACTTCACCCATTAGTGTATTTTATCACAATCTAGTAGTTACATGTGGAAATTTGGTTCTAGGACATTTGATTTGAGCGCAATCCTCAAACTTAGGTCAAAAAAGCCATTTAAGCCTTTTCACAGTGAGATCTATGCGATATGGCCGAGAAATGTAATTTTGATGTTAACTCCCAAACCGCTGCGCAGAAGTCAACCAAACTTCACCCAATAGTGTATTGTATCACAATCTAGTAGTTACATTTAAAAATTTTGTTCTAGGACATTTTGTTTGAACGCAATCATCAAACTTAATTAAAAAAGTCATTTAAGCCTTTTCACAGTGAGATCTATGCGATATGGCCGAGAAATGTAATTTTGATGTTAACTCCCAAACCGCTGCGCAGAAGTCAACCAAACTTCACCCATTAGTGTATTGTATCACAATCTAGTAGTTACATGTGGAAATTTGGTTATAGGACATTTGATTTGAGCGCAATCCTCAAACTTAGGTCAAAAAAGCCATTTAAGCCTTTTCACAGTGAGATCTATGCGATATGGCCGAGAAATGTAATTTTGATGTTAACTCCCAAACCGCTGCGCAGAAGTCAACCAAACTTCACCCAATAGTGTATTGTATCACAATCTAGTAGTTACATTTGAAAATTTTGTTCTAGGAAATTTTGTTTGAGCGCAATCATCAAACTTAATTAAAAAAGTCATTTAAGCCTTTTCACAGTGAGATCTATGCGATATGGCCGAGAAATGTAATTTTGATGTTAACTCCCAAACCGCTGCGCAGAAGTCAACCAAACTTCACCCATTAGTGTATTTTATCACAATCTAGTAGTTACATGTGGAAATTTGGTTCTAGGACATTTGATTTGAGCGCAATCCTCAAACTTAGGTCAAAAAAGCCATTTAAGCCTTTTCACAGTGAGATCTATGCGATATGGCCGAGAAATGTAATTTTGATGTTCACTCCCAAACCGCTGCGCAGAAGTCAACCAAACTTCACCCAATAGTGTATTGTATCACAATCTAGTAGTTACATTTGAAAATTTTGTTCTAGGAAATTTTGTTTGAGCGCAATCATCAAACTTAATTAAAAAAGTCATTTAAGCCTTTTCACAGTGAGATCTATGCGATATGGCCGAGAAATGTAATTTTGATGTTAACTCCCAAACCGCTGCGCAGAAGTCAACCAAACTTCACCCATTAGTGTATTTTATCACAATCTAGTAGTTACAAATGGAAATTTGGTTCTAGGACATTTGATTTGAGCGCAATCCTCAAACTTAGGTCAAAAAAGCCATTTAAGCCTTTTCACAGTGAGATCTATGCGATATGGCCGAGAAATGTAATTTTGATGTTAACTCCCAAACCGCTGCGCAGAAGTCAACCAAACTTCACCCAATAGTGTATTGTATCACATTCTAGTAGTTACATTTGAAAATTTCGTTCTAGGACATTTGGTTTGAGCGCAATCCTCAAACTTAGGTCAAAAAAGCCATTTAAGCCTTTTCACAGTGAGATCTATGCGATATGGCCGAGAAATGTAATTTTGATGTTAACTCCCAAACCGCTGCGCAGAAGTCAACCAAACTTCACCCAATAGTGTATTGTATCACAATCTAGTAGTTACATTTGAAAATTTTGTTCTAGGAAATTTTGTTTGAGCGCAATCATCAAACTTAATTAAAAAAGTCATTTAAGCCTTTTCACAGTGAGATCTATGCGATATGGCCGAGAAATGTAATTTTGATGTTAACTCCCAAACCGCTGCGCAGAAGTTAACCAAACTTCACCCATTAGTGTATTTTATCACAATCTAGTAGTTACATGTGGAAATTTGGTTCTAGGACATTTGATTTGAGCGCAATCCTCAAACTTAGGTCAAAAAAGCCATTTAAGCCTTTTCACAGTGAGATCTATGCGATATGGCCGAGAAATGTAATTTTGATGTTAACTCCCAAACCGCTGCGCAGAAGTCAACCAAACTTCACCCAATAGTGTATTGTATCACATTCTAGTAGTTACATTTGAAAATTTCGTTCTAGGACATTTGGTTTGAGCGCAATCCTCAAACTTAGGTCAAAAAAGCCATTTAAGCCTTTTCACAGTGAGATCTATGCGATATGGCCGAGAAATGTAATTTTGATGTTAACTCCCAAACCGCTGCGCAGAAGTCAACCAAACTTCACCCAATAGTGTATTGTATCACAATCTAGTAGTTACATTTGAAAATTTTGTTCTAGGACATTTTGTTTGAACGCAATCATCAAACTTAATTAAAAAAGATATTTAAGCCTTTTCACAGTGAGATCTATGCGATATGGCCGAGAAATGTAATTTTGATGTTAACTCCCAAACCGCTGCGCAGAAGTCAACCAAACTTCACCCAATAGTGTATTGTATCACAATCTAGTAGTTACATTTGAAAATTTTGTTCTAGGACATTTGGTTTGAGCGCAATCCTCAAACTTAGGTCAAAAAAGCCATTTAAGCCTTTTCACAGTGAGATCTATGCGATATGGCCGAGAAATGTAATTTTGATGTTAACTCCCAAACCGCTGCGCAGAAGTCAACCAAACTTCACCCATTAGTGTATTTTATCACAATCTAGTAGTTACATGTGGAAATTTGGTTCTAGGACATTTGATTTGAGCGCAATCCTCAAACTTAGGTCAAAAAAGCCATTTAAGCCTTTTCACAGTGAGATCTATGCGATATGGCCGAGAAATGTAATTTTGATGTTAACTCCCAAACCGCTGCGCAGAAGTCAACCAAACTTCACCCAATAGTGTATTGTATCACAATCTAGTAGTTACATTTAAAAATTTTGTTCTAGGACATTTTGTTTGAACGCAATCATCAAACTTAATTAAAAAAGTCATTTAAGCCTTTTCACAGTGAGATCTATGCGATATGGCCGAGAAATGTAATTTTGATGTTAACTCCCAAACCGCTGCGCAGAAGTCAACCAAACTTCACCCATTAGTGTATTGTATCACAATCTAGTAGTTACATGTGGAAATTTGGTTATAGGACATTTGATTTGAGCGCAATCCTCAAACTTAGGTCAAAAAAGCCATTTAAGCCTTTTCACAGTGAGATCTATGCGATATGGCCGAGAAATGTAATTTTGATGTTAACTCCCAAACCGCTGCGCAGAAGTCAACCAAACTTCACCCAATAGTGTATTGTATCACAATCTAGTAGTTACATTTGAAAATTTTGTTCTAGGAAATTTTGTTTGAGCGCAATCATCAAACTTAATTAAAAAAGTCATTTAAGCCTTTTCACAGTGAGATCTATGCGATATGGCCGAGAAATGTAATTTTGATGTTAACTCCCAAACCGCTGCGCAGAAGTCAACCAAACTTCACCCATTAGTGTATTTTATCACAATCTAGTAGTTACATGTGGAAATTTGGTTCTAGGACATTTGATTTGAGCGCAATCCTCAAACTTAGGTCAAAAAAGCCATTTAAGCCTTTTCACAGTGAGATCTATGCGATATGGCCGAGAAATGTAATTTTGATGTTCACTCCCAAACCGCTGCGCAGAAGTCAACCAAACTTCACCCAATAGTGTATTGTATCACAATCTAGTAGTTACATTTAAAAATTTTGTTCTAGGACATTTTGTTTGAACGCAATCATCAAACTTAATTAAAAAAGTCATTTAAGCCTTTTCACAGTGAGATCTATGCGATATGGCCGAGAAATGTAATTTTGATGTTAACTCCCAAACCGCTGCGCAGAAGTCAACCAAACTTCACCCATTAGTGTATTGTATCACAATCTAGTAGTTACATTTAAAAATTTTGTTCTAGGACATTTTGTTTGAACGCAATCATCAAACTTAATTAAAAAAGTCATTTAAGCCTTTTCACAGTGAGATCTATGCGATATGGCCGAGAAATGTAATTTTGATGTTAACTCCCAAACCGCTGCGCAGAAGTCAACCAAACTTCACCCATTAGTGTATTGTATCACAATCTAGTAGTTACATGTGGAAATTTGGTTATAGGACATTTGATTTGAGCGCAATCATCAAACTTAATTAAAAAAGTCATTTAAGCCTTTTCACAGTGAGATCTATGCGATATGGCCGAGAAATGTAATTTTGATGTTAACTCCCAAACCGCTGCGCAGAAGTCAACCAAACTTCACCCATTAGTGTATTTTATCACAATCTAGTAGTTACATGTGGAAATTTGGTTCTAGGACATTTGATTTGAGCGCAATCCTCAAACTTAGGTCAAAAAAGCCATTTAAGCCTTTTCACAGTGAGATCTATGCGATATGGCCGAGAAATGTAATTTTGATGTTAACTCCCAAACCGCTGCGCAGAAGTCAACCAAACTTCACCCAATAGTGTATTGTATCACAATCTAGTAGTTACATTTAAAAATTTTGTTCTAGGACATTTTGTTTGAACGCAATCATCAAACTTAATTAAAAAAGTCATTTAAGCCTTTTCACAGTGAGATCTATGCGATATGGCCGAGAAATGTAATTTTGATGTTAACTCCCAAACCGCTGCGCAGAAGTCAACCAAACTTCACCCATTAGTGTATTGTATCACAATCTAGTAGTTACATGTGGAAATTTGGTTCTAGGACATTTGATTTGAGCGCAATCCTCAAACTTAGATCAAAAAAGCCATTTAAGCCTTTTCACAGTGAGATCTATGCGATATGGCCGAGAAATGTAATTTTGATGTTAACTCCCAAACCGCTGCGCAGAAGTCAACCAAACTTCACCCAATAGTGTATTGTATCACAATCTAGTAGTTACATTTGAAAATTTTGTTCTAGGAAATTTTGTTTGAGCGCAATCATCAAACTTAATTAAAAAAGTCATTTAAGCCTTTTCACAGTGAGATCTATGCGATATGGCCGAGAAATGTAATTTTGATGTTAACTCCCAAACCGCTGCGCAGAAGTCAACCAAACTTCACCCATTAGTGTATTTTATCACAATCTAGTAGTTACATGTGGAAATTTGGTTCTAGGACATTTGATTTGAGCGCAATCCTCAAACTTAGGTCAAAAAAGCCATTTAAGCCTTTTCACAGTGAGATCTATGCGATATGGCCGAGAAATGTAATTTTGATGTTAACTCCCAAACCGCTGCGCAGAAGTCAACCAAACTTCACCCAATAGTGTATTGTATCACATTCTAGTAGTTACATTTGAAAATTTCGTTCTAGGACATTTGGTTTGAGCGCAATCCTCAAACTTAGGTCAAAAAAGCCATTTAAGCCTTTTCACAGTGAGATCTATGCGATATGGCCGAGAAATGTAATTTTGATGTTAACTCCCAAACCGCTGCGCAGAAGTCAACCAAACTTCACCCAATAGTGTATTGTATCACAATCTAGTAGTTACATTTGAAAATTTTGTTCTAGGACATTTTGTTTGAACGCAATCATCAAACTTAATTAAAAAAGTCATTTAAGCCTTTTCACAGTGAGATCTATGCGATATGGCCGAGAAATGTAATTTTGATGTTTACTCCCAAACCGCTGCGCAGAAGTCAACCAAACTTCACCCAATAGTGTATTGTATCACAATCTAGTAGTTACATTTGAAAATTTTGTTCTAGGACATTTTGTTTGAGCGCAATCCTCAAACTTAGGTCAAAAAAGCCATTTAAGCCTTTTCACAGTGAGATCTATGCGATATGGCCGAGAAATGTAATTTTGATGTTAACTCCCAAACCGCTGCGCAGAAGTCAACCAAACTTCACCCAATAGTGTATTGTATCACAATCTAGTAGTTACATTTGAAAATTTTGTTCTAGGACATTTTGTTTGAACGCAATCATCAAACTTAATTAAAAAAGTCATTTAAGCCTTTTCACAGTGAGATCTATGCGATATGGCCGAGAAATGTAATTTTGATGTTAACTCCCAAACCGCTGCGCAGAAGTCAACCAAACTTCACCCAATAGTGTATTGTATCACAATCTAGTAGTTACATTTGAAAATTTTGTTCTAGGAAATTTTGTTTGAGCGCAATCATCAAACTTAATTAAAAAAGTCATTTAAGCCTTTTCACAGTGAGATCTATGCGATATGGCCGAGAAATGTAATTTTGATGTTAACTCCCAAACCGCTGCGCAGAAGTCAACCAAACTTCACCCATTAGTGTATTTTATCACAATCTAGTAGTTACATGTGGAAATTTGGTTCTAGGACATTTGATTTGAGCGCAATCCTCAAACTTAGGTCAAAAAAGCCATTTAAGCCTTTTCACAGTGAGATCTATGCGATATGGCCGAGAAATGTAATTTTGATGTTAACTCCCAAACCGCTGCGCAGAAGTCAACCAAACTTCACCCAATAGTGTATTGTATCACAATCTAGTAGTTACATTTAAAAATTTTGTTCTAGGACATTTTGTTTGAACGCAATCATCAAACTTAATTAAAAAAGTCATTTAAGCCTTTTCACAGTGAGATCTATGCGATATGGCCGAGAAATGTAATTTTGATGTTAACTCCCAAACCGCTGCGCAGAAGTCAACCAAACTTCACCCATTAGTGTATTGTATCACAATCTAGTAGTTACATGTGGAAATTTGGTTATAGGACATTTGATTTGAGCGCAATCCTCAAACTTAGGTCAAAAAAGCCATTTAAGCCTTTTCACAGTGAGATCTATGCGATATGGCCGAGAAATGTAATTTTGATGTTAACTCCCAAACCGCTGCGCAGAAGTCAACCAAACTTCACCCAATAGTGTATTGTATCACAATCTAGTAGTTACATTTGAAAATTTTGTTCTAGGAAATTTTGTTTGAGCGCAATCATCAAACTTAATTAAAAAAGTCATTTAAGCCTTTTCACAGTGAGATCTATGCGATATGGCCGAGAAATGTAATTTTGATGTTAACTCCCAAACCGCTGCGCAGAAGTCAACCAAACTTCACCCATTAGTGTATTTTATCACAATCTAGTAGTTACATGTGGAAATTTGGTTATAGGACATTTGATTTGAGCGCAATCCTCAAACTTAGGTCAAAAAAGCCATTTAAGCCTTTTCACAGTGAGATCTATGCGATATGGCCGAGAAATGTAATTTTGATGTTCACTCCCAAACCGCTGCGCAGAAGTCAACCAAACTTCACCCAATAGTGTATTGTATCACAATCTAGTAGTTACATTTGAAAATTTTGTTCTAGGAAATTTTGTTTGAGCGCAATCATCAAACTTAATTAAAAAAGTCATTTAAGCCTTTTCACAGTGAGATCTATGCGATATGGCCGAGACATGTAATTTTGATGTTAACTCCCAAACCGCTGCGCAGAAGTCAACCAAACTTCACCCATTAGTGTATTTTATCACAATCTAGTAGTTACAAATGGAAATTTGGTTCTAGGACATTTGATTTGAGCGCAATCCTCAAACTTAGGTCAAAAAAGCCATTTAAGCCTTTTCACAGTGAGATCTATGCGATATGGCCGAGAAATGTAATTTTGATGTTAACTCCCAAACCGCTGCGCAGAAGTCAACCAAACTTCACCCAATAGTGTATTGTATCACATTCTAGTAGTTACATTTGAAAATTTCGTTCTAGGACATTTGGTTTGAGCGCAATCCTCAAACTTAGGTCAAAAAAGCCATTTTAGCCTTTTCACAGTGAGATCTATGCGATATGGCCGAGAAATGTAATTTTGATGTTAACTCCCAAACCGCTGCGCAGAAGTCAACCAAACTTCACCCAATAGTGTATTGTATCACAATCTAGTAGTTACATTTAAAAATTTTGTTCTAGGACATTTTGTTTGAACGCAATCATCAAACTTAATTAAAAAAGTCATTTAAGCCTTTTCACAGTGAGATCTATGCGATATGGCCGAGAAATGTAATTTTGATGTTAACTCCCAAACCGCTGCGCAGAAGTCAACCAAACTTCACCCATTAGTGTATTGTATCACAATCTAGTAGTTACATGTGGAAATTTGGTTATAGGACATTTGATTTGAGCGCAATCCTCAAACTTAGGTCAAAAAAGCCATTTAAGCCTTTTCACAGTGAGATCTATGCGATATGGCCGAGAAATGTAATTTTGATGTTAACTCCCAAACCGCTGCGCAGAAGTCAACCAAACTTCACCCAATAGTGTATTGTATCACAATCTAGTAGTTACATTTGAAAATTTTGTTCTAGGAAATTTTGTTTGAGCGCAATCATCAAACTTAATTAAAAAAGTCATTTAAGCCTTTTCACAGTGAGATCTATGCGATATGGCCGAGAAATGTAATTTTGATGTTAACTCCCAAACCGCTGCGCAGAAGTCAACCAAACTTCACCCAATAGTGTATTGTATCACAATCTAGTAGTTACATTTGAAAATTTTGTTCTAGGACATTTTGTTTGAACGCAATCATCAAACTTAATTAAAAAAGTCATTTAAGCCTTTTCACAGTGAGATCTATGCGATATGGCCGAGAAATGTAATTTTGATGTTTACTCCCAAACCGCTGCGCAGAAGTCAACCAAACTTCACCCAATAGTGTATTGTATCACAATCTAGTAGTTACATTTGAAAATTTTGTTCTAGGACATTTTGTTTGAGCGCAATCCTCAAACTTAGGTCAAAAAATCCATTTAAGCCTTTTCACAGTGAGATCTATGCGATATGGCCGAGAAATGTAATTTTGATGTTAACTCCCAAACCGCTGCGCAGAAGTCAACCAAACTTCACCCAATAGTGTATTGTATCACAATCTAGTAGTTACATTTGAAAATTTTGTTCTAGGACATTTTGTTTGAACGCAATCATCTAACTTAATTAAAAAAGTCATTTAAGCCTTTTCACAGTGAGATCTATGCGATATGGCCGAGAAATGTAATTTTGATGTTAACTCCCAAACCGCTGCGCAGAAGTCAACCAAACTTCACCCAATAGTGTATTGTATCACAATCTAGTAGTTACATTTGAAAATTTTGTTCTAGGAAATTTTGTTTGAGCGCAATCATCAAACTTAATTAAAAAAGTCATTTAAGCCTTTTCACAGTGAGATCTATGCGATATGGCCGAGAAATGTAATTTTGATGTTAACTCCCAAACCGCTGCGCAGAAGTCAACCAAACTTCACCCATTAGTGTATTTTATCACAATCTAGTAGTTACATGTGGAAATTTGGTTCTAGGACATTTGATTTGAGCGCAATCCTCAAACTTAGGTCAAAAAAGTCATTTAAGCCTTTTCACAGTGAGATCTATGCGATATGGCCGAGAAATGTAATTTTGATGTTAACTCCCAAACCGCTGCGCAGAAGTCAACCAAACTTCACCCAATAGTGTATTGTATCACAATCTAGTAGTTACATTTAAAAATTTTGTTCTAGGACATTTTGTTTGAACGCAATCATCAAACTTAATTAAAAAAGTCATTTAAGCCTTTTCACAGTGAGATCTATGCGATATGGCCGAGAAATGTAATTTTGATGTTAACTCCCAAACCGCTGCGCAGAAGTCAACCAAACTTCACCCATTAGTGTATTGTATCACAATCTAGTAGTTACATGTGGAAATTTGGTTATAGGACATTTGATTTGAGCGCAATCCTCAAACTTAGGTCAAAAAAGCCATTTAAGCCTTTTCACAGTGAGATCTATGCGATATGGCCGAGAAATGTAATTTTGATGTTAACTCCCAAACCGCTGCGCAGAAGTCAACCAAACTTCACCCAATAGTGTATTGTATCACAATCTAGTAGTTACATTTGAAAATTTTGTTCTAGGAAATTTTGTTTGAGCGCAATCATCAAACTTAATTAAAAAAGTCATTTAAGCCTTTTCACAGTGAGATCTATGCGATATGGCCGAGAAATGTAATTTTGATGTTAACTCCCAAACCGCTGCGCAGAAGTCAACCAAACTTCACCCATTAGTGTATTTTATCACAATCTAGTAGTTACATGTGGAAATTTGGTTCTAGGACATTTGATTTGAGCGCAATCCTCAAACTTAGGTCAAAAAAGCCATTTAAGCCTTTTCACAGTGAGATCTATGCGATATGGCCGAGAAATGTAATTTTGATGTTCACTCCCAAACCGCTGCGCAGAAGTCAACCAAACTTCACCCAATAGTGTATTGTATCACAATCTAGTAGTTACATTTGAAAATTTTGTTCTAGGAAATTTTGTTTGAGCGCAATCATCAAACTTAATTAAAAAAGTCATTTAAGCCTTTTCACAGTGAGATCTATGCGATATGGCCGAGAAATGTAATTTTGATGTTAACTCCCAAACCGCTGCGCAGAAGTCAACCAAACTTCACCCATTAGTGTATTTTATCACAATCTAGTAGTTACAAATGGAAATTTGGTTCTAGGACATTTGATTTGAGCGCAATCCTCAAACTTAGGTCAAAAAAGCCATTTAAGCCTTTTCACAGTGAGATCTATGCGATATGGCCGAGAAATGTAATTTTGATGTTAACTCCCAAACCGCTGCGCAGAAGTCAACCAAACTTCACCCAATAGTGTATTGTATCACATTCTAGTAGTTACATTTGAAAATTTCGTTCTAGGACATTTGGTTTGAGCGCAATCCTCAAACTTAGGTCAAAAAAGCCATTTTAGCCTTTTCACAGTGAGATCTATGCGATATGGCCGAGAAATGTAATTTTGATGTTAACTCCCAAACCGCTGCGCAGAAGTCAACCAAACTTCACCCAATAGTGTATTGTATCACAATCTAGTAGTTACATTTGAAAATTTTGTTCTAGGAAATTTTGTTTGAGCGCAATCATCAAACTTAATTAAAAAAGTCATTTAAGCCTTTTCACAGTGAGATCTATGCGATATGGCCGAGAAATGTAATTTTGATGTTAACTCCCAAACCGCTGCGCAGAAGTTAACCAAACTTCACCCATTAGTGTATTTTATCACAATCTAGTAGTTACATGTGGAAATTTGGTTCTAGGACATTTGATTTGAGCGCAATCCTCAAACTTAGGTCAAAAAAGCCATTTAAGCCTTTTCACAGTGAGATCTATGCGATATGGCCGAGAAATGTAATTTTGATGTTAACTCCCAAACCGCTGCGCAGAAGTCAACCAAACTTCACCCAATAGTGTATTGTATCACAATCTAGTAGTTACATTTAAAAATTTTGTTCTAGGACATTTTGTTTGAACGCAATCATCAAACTTAATTAAAAAAGTCATTTAAGCCTTTTCACAGTGAGATCTATGCGATATGGCCGAGAAATGTAATTTTGATGTTAACTCCCAAACCGCTGCGCAGAAGTCAACCAAACTTCACCCATTAGTGTATTGTATCACAATCTAGTAGTTACATGTGGAAATTTGGTTATAGGACATTTGATTTGAGCGCAATCCTCAAACTTAGGTCAAAAAAGCCATTTAAGCCTTTTCACAGTGAGATCTATGCGATATGGCCGAGAAATGTAATTTTGATGTTAACTCCCAAACCGCTGCGCAGAAGTCAACCAAACTTCACCCAATAGTGTATTGTATCACAATCTAGTAGTTACATTTGAAAATTTTGTTCTAGGAAATTTTGTTTGAGCGCAATCATCAAACTTAATTAAAAAAGTCATTTAAGCCTTTTCACAGTGAGATCTATGCGATATGGCCGAGAAATGTAATTTTGATGTTAACTCCCAAACCGCTGCGCAGAAGTCAACCAAACTTCACCCATTAGTGTATTTTATCACAATCTAGTAGTTACATGTGGAAATTTGGTTATAGGACATTTGATTTGAGCGCAATCCTCAAACTTAGGTCAAAAAAGCCATTTAAGCCTTTTCACAGTGAGATCTATGCGATATGGCCGAGAAATGTAATTTTGATGTTCACTCCCAAACCGCTGCGCAGAAGTCAACCAAACTTCACCCAATAGTGTATTGTATCACAATCTAGTAGTTACATTTGAAAATTTTGTTCTAGGAAATTTTGTTTGAGCGCAATCATCAAACTTAATTAAAAAAGTCATTTAAGCCTTTTCACAGTGAGATCTATGCGATATGGCCGAGAAATGTAATTTTGATGTTAACTCCCAAACCGCTGCGCAGAAGTCAACCAAACTTCACCCATTAGTGTATTTTATCACAATCTAGTAGTTACAAATGGAAATTTGGTTCTAGGACATTTGATTTGAGCGCAATCCTCAAACTTAGGTCAAAAAAGCCATTTAAGCCTTTTCACAGTGAGATCTATGCGATATGGCCGAGAAATGTAATTTTGATGTTAACTCCCAAACCGCTGCGCAGAAGTCAACCAAACTTCACCCAATAGTGTATTGTATCACATTCTAGTAGTTACATTTGAAAATTTCGTTCTAGGACATTTGGTTTGAGCGCAATCCTCAAACTTAGGTCAAAAAAGCCATTTTAGCCTTTTCACAGTGAGATCTATGCGATATGGCCGAGAAATGTAATTTTGATGTTAACTCCCAAACCGCTGCGCAGAAGTCAACCAAACTTCACCCAATAGTGTATTGTATCACAATCTAGTAGTTACATTTAAAAATTTTGTTCTAGGACATTTTGTTTGAACGCAATCATCAAACTTAATTAAAAAAGTCATTTAAGCCTTTTCACAGTGAGATCTATGCGATATGGCCGAGAAATGTAATTTTGATGTTAACTCCCAAACCGCTGCGCAGAAGTCAACCAAACTTCACCCATTAGTGTATTGTATCACAATCTAGTAGTTACATGTGGAAATTTGGTTATAGGACATTTGATTTGAGCGCAATCCTCAAACTTAGGTCAAAAAAGCCATTTAAGCCTTTTCACAGTGAGATCTATGCGATATGGCCGAGAAATGTAATTTTGATGTTAACTCCCAAACCGCTGCGCAGAAGTCAACCAAACTTCACCCAATAGTGTATTGTATCACAATCTAGTAGTTACATTTGAAAATTTTGTTCTAGGAAATTTTGTTTGAGCGCAATCATCAAACTTAATTAAAAAAGTCATTTAAGCCTTTTCACAGTGAGATCTATGCGATATGGCCGAGAAATGTAATTTTGATGTTAACTCCCAAACCGCTGCGCAGAAGTCAACCAAACTTCACCCAATAGTGTATTGTATCACAATCTAGTAGTTACATTTGAAAATTTTGTTCTAGGACATTTTGTTTGAACGCAATCATCAAACTTAATTAAAAAAGTCATTTAAGCCTTTTCACAGTGAGATCTATGCGATATGGCCGAGAAATGTAATTTTGATGTTTACTCCCAAACCGCTGCGCAGAAGTCAACCAAACTTCACCCAATAGTGTATTGTATCACAATCTAGTAGTTACATTTGAAAATTTTGTTCTAGGACATTTTGTTTGAGCGCAATCCTCAAACTTAGGTCAAAAAAGCCATTTAAGCCTTTTCACAGTGAGATCTATGCGATATGGCCGAGAAATGTAATTTTGATGTTAACTCCCAAACCGCTGCGCAGAAGTCAACCAAACTTCACCCAATAGTGTATTGTATCACAATCTAGTAGTTACATTTGAAAATTTTGTTCTAGGACATTTTGTTTGAACGCAATTATCAAACTTAATTAAAAAAGTCATTTAAGCCTTTTCACAGTGAGATCTATGCGATATGGCCGAGAAATGTAATTTTGATGTTAACTCCCAAACCGCTGCGCAGAAGTCAACCAAACTTCACCCAATAGTGTATTGTATCACAATCTAGTAGTTACATTTGAAAATTTTGTTCTAGGAAATTTTGTTTGAGCGCAATCATCAAACTTAATTAAAAAAGTCATTTAAGCCTTTTCACAGTGAGATCTATGCGATATGGCCGAGAAATGTAATTTTGATGTTAACTCCCAAACCGCTGCGCAGAAGTCAACCAAACTTCACCCATTAGTGTATTTTATCACAATCTAGTAGTTACATGTGGAAATTTGGTTCTAGGACATTTGATTTGAGCGCAATCCTCAAACTTAGGTCAAAAAAGTCATTTAAGCCTTTTCACAGTGAGATCTATGCGATATGGCCGAGAAATGTAATTTTGATGTTAACTCCCAAACCGCTGCGCAGAAGTCAACCAAACTTCACCCAATAGTGTATTGTATCACAATCTAGTAGTTACATTTAAAAATTTTGTTCTAGGACATTTTGTTTGAACGCAATCATCAAACTTAATTAAAAAAGTCATTTAAGCCTTTTCACAGTGAGATCTATGCGATATGGCCGAGAAATGTAATTTTGATGTTAACTCCCAAACCGCTGCGCAGAAGTCAACCAAACTTCACCCATTAGTGTATTGTATCACAATCTAGTAGTTACATGTGGAAATTTGGTTATAGGACATTTGATTTGAGCGCAATCCTCAAACTTAGGTCAAAAAAGCCATTTAAGCCTTTTCACAGTGAGATCTATGCGATATGGCCGAGAAATGTAATTTTGATGTTAACTCCCAAACCGCTGCGCAGAAGTCAACCAAACTTCACCCAATAGTGTATTGTATCACAATCTAGTAGTTACATTTGAAAATTTTGTTCTAGGAAATTTTGTTTGAGCGCAATCATCAAACTTAATTAAAAAAGTCATTTAAGCCTTTTCACAGTGAGATCTATGCGATATGGCCGAGAAATGTAATTTTGATGTTAACTCCCAAACCGCTGCGCAGAAGTCAACCAAACTTAACCATTAGTGTATTTTATCACAATCTAGTAGTTACATGTGGAAATTTGGTTCTAGGACATTTGATTTGAGCGCAATCCTCAAACTTAGGTCAAAAAAGCCATTTAAGCCTTTTCACAGTGAGATCTATGCGATATGGCCGAGAAATGTAATTTTGATGTTCACTCCCAAACCGCTGCGCAGAAGTCAACCAAACTTCACCCAATAGTGTATTGTATCACAATCTAGTAGTTACATTTGAAAATTTTGTTCTAGGAAATTTTGTTTGAGCGCAATCATCAAACTTAATTAAAAAAGTCATTTAAGCCTTTTCACAGTGAGATCTATGCGATATGGCCGAGAAATGTAATTTTGATGTTAACTCCCAAACCGCTGCGCAGAAGTCAACCAAACTTCACCCATTAGTGTATTTTATCACAATCTAGTAGTTACAAATGGAAATTTGGTTCTAGGACATTTGATTTGAGCGCAATCCTCAAACTTAGGTCAAAAAAGCCATTTAAGCCTTTTCACAGTGAGATCTATGCGATATGGCCGAGAAATGTAATTTTGATGTTAACTCCCAAACCGCTGCGCAGAAGTCAACCAAACTTCACCCAATAGTGTATTGTATCACATTCTAGTAGTTACATTTGAAAATTTCGTTCTAGGACATTTGGTTTGAGCGCAATCCTCAAACTTAGGTCAAAAAAGCCATTTTAGCCTTTTCACAGTGAGATCTATGCGATATGGCCGAGAAATGTAATTTTGATGTTAACTCCCAAACCGCTGCGCAGAAGTCAACCAAACTTCACCCAATAGTGTATTGTATCACAATCTAGTAGTTACATTTGAAAATTTTGTTCTAGGAAATTTTGTTTGAGCGCAATCCTCAAACTTAATTAAAAAAGTCATTTAAGCCTTTTCACAGTGAGATCTATGCGATATGGCCGAGAAATGTAATTTTGATGTTAACTCCCAAACCGCTGCGCAGAAGTTAACCAAACTTCACCCATTAGTGTATTTTATCACAATCTAGTAGTTACATGTGGAAATTTGGTTCTAGGACATTTGATTTGAGCGCAATCCTCAAACTTAGGTCAAAAAAGCCATTTAAGCCTTTTCACAGTGAGATCTATGCGATATGGCCGAGAAATGTAATTTTGATGTTAACTCCCAAACCGCTGCGCAGAAGTCAACCAAACTTCACCCAATAGTGTATTGTATCACATTCTAGTAGTTACATTTAAAAATTTCGTTCTAGGACATTTGGTTTGAGCGCAATCCTCAAACTTAGGTCAAAAAAGCCATTTAAGCCTTTTCACAGTGAGATCTATGCGATATGGCCGAGAAATGTAATTTTGATGTTAACTCCCAAACCGCTGCGCAGAAGTCAACCAAACTTCACCCAATAGTGTATTGTATCACAATCTAGTAGTTACATTTGAAAATTTTGTTCTAGGAAATTTTGTTTGAGCGCAATCATCAAACTTAGGTCAAAAAAGCCATTTAAGCCTTTTCACAGTGAGATCTATGCGATATGGCCGAGAAATGTAATTTTGATGTTAACTCCCAAACCGCTGCGCAGAAGTCAACCAAACTTCACCCAATAGTGTATTGTATCACAATCTAGTAGTTACATTTAAAAATTTTGTTCTAGGACATTTTGTTTGAACGCAATCATCAAACTTAATTAAAAAAGTCATTTAAGCCTTTTCACAGTGAGATCTATGCGATATGGCCGAGAAATGTAATTTTGATGTTAACTCCCAAACCGCTGCGCAGAAGTCAACCAAACTTCACCCATTAGTGTATTGTATCACAATCTAGTAGTTACATGTGGAAATTTGGTTATAGGACATTTGATTTGAGCGCAATCCTCAAACTTAGGTCAAAAAAGCCATTTAAGCCTTTTCACAGTGAGATCTATGCGATATGGCCGAGAAATGTAATTTTGATGTTAACTCCCAAACCGCTGCGCAGAAGTCAACCAAACTTCACCCAATAGTGTATTGTATCACAATCTAGTAGTTACATTTGAAAATTTTGTTCTAGGAAATTTTGTTTGAGCGCAATCATCAAACTTAATTAAAAAAGTCATTTAAGCCTTTTCACAGTGAGATCTATGCGATATGGCCGAGAAATGTAATTTTGATGTTAACTCCCAAACCGCTGCGCAGAAGTCAACCAAACTTCACCCATTAGTGTATTTTATCACAATCTAGTAGTTACATGTGGAAATTTGGTTCTAGGACATTTGATTTGAGCGCAATCCTCAAACTTAGGTCAAAAAAGCCATTTAAGCCTTTTCACAGTGAGATCTATGCGATATGGCCGAGAAATGTAATTTTGATGATAACTCCCAAACCGCTGCGCAGAAGTCAACCAAACTTCACCCAATAGTGTATTGTATCACAATCTAGTAGTTACATTTGAAAATTTTGTTCTAGGACATTTTGTTTGAACGCAATCATCAAACTTAATTAAAAAAGTCATTTAAGCCTTTTCACAGTGAGATCTATGCGATATGGCCGAGAAATGTAATTTTGATGTTAACTCCCAAACCGCTGCGCAGAAGTCAACCAAACTTCACCCAATAGTGTATTGTATCACAATCTAGTAGTTACATTTGAAAATTTTGTTCTAGGACATTTGGTTTGAGCGCAATCCTCAAACTTAGGTCAAAAAAGCCATTTAAGCCTTTTCACAGTGAGATCTATGCGATATGGCCGAGAAATGTAATTTTGATGTTAACTCCCAAACCGCTGCGCAGAAGTCAACCAAACTTCACCCAATAGTGTATTGTATCACATTCTAGTAGTTACATTTGAAAATTTCGTTCTAGGAAATTTTGTTTGAGCGCAATCATCAAACTTAATTAAAAAAGTCATTTAAGCCTTTTCACAGTGAGATCTATGCGATATGGCCGAGAAATGTAATTTTGATGTTAACTCCCAAACCGCTGCGCAGAAGTCAACCAAACTTCACCCATTAGTGTATTTTATCACAATCTAGTAGTTACATGTGGAAATTTGGTTCTAGGACATTTGATTTGAGCGCAATCCTCAAACTTAGGTCAAAAAAGCCATTTAAGCCTTTTCACAGTGAGATCTATGCGATATGGCCGAGAAATGTAATTTTGATGTTAACTCCCAAACCGCTGCGCAGAAGTCAACCAAACTTCACCCAATAGTGTATTGTATCACAATCTAGTAGTTACATTTAAAAATTTTGTTCTAGGACATTTTGTTTGAACGCAATCATCAAACTTAATTAAAAAAGTCATTTAAGCCTTTTCACAGTGAGATCTATGCGATATGGCCGAGAAATTTAATTTTGATGTTAACTCCCAAACCGCTGCGCAGAAGTCAACCAAACTTCACCCATTAGTGTATTGTATCACAATCTAGTAGTTACATGTGGAAATTTGGTTATAGGACATTTGATTTGAGCGCAATCCTCAAACTTAGGTCAAAAAAGCCATTTAAGCCTTTTCACAGTGAGATCTATGCGATATGGCCGAGAAATGTAATTTTGATGTTAACTCCCAAACCGCTGCGCAGAAGTCAACCAAACTTCACCCAATAGTGTATTGTATCATAATCTAGTAGTTACATTTGAAAATTTTGTTCTAGGAAATTTTGTTTGAGCGCAATCATCAAACTTAATTAAAAAAGTCATTTAAGCCTTTTCACAGTGAGATCTATGCGATATGGCCGAGAAATGTAATTTTGATGTTAACTCCCAAACCGCTGCGCAGAAGTCAACCAAACTTCACCCATTAGTGTATTTTATCACAATCTAGTAGTTACATGTGGAAATTTGGTTCTAGGACATTTGATTTGAGCGCAATCCTCAAACTTAGGTCAAAAAAGCCATTTAAGCCTTTTCACAGTGAGATCTATGCGATATGGCCGAGAAATGTAATTTTGATGTTCACTCCCAAACCGCTGCGCAGAAGTCAACCAAACTTCACCCAATAGTGTATTGTATCACAATCTAGTAGTTACATTTGAAAATTTTGTTCTAGGAAATTTTGTTTGAGCGCAATCATCAAACTTAATTAAAAAAGTCATTTAAGCCTTTTCACAGTGAGATCTATGCGATATGGCCGAGAAATGTAATTTTGATGTTAACTCCCAAACCGCTGCGCAGAAGTCAACCAAACTTCACCCATTAGTGTATTTTATCACAATCTAGTAGTTACAAATGGAAATTTGGTTCTAGGACATTTGATTTGAGCGCAATCCTCAAACTTAGGTCAAAAAAGCCATTTAAGCCTTTTCACAGTGAGATCTATGCGATATGGCCGAGAAATGTAATTTTGATGTTAACTCCCAAACCGCTGCGCAGAAGTCAACCAAACTTCACCCAATAGTGTATTGTATCACAATCTAGTAGTTACATTTGAAAATTTTGTTCTAGGAAATTTTGTTTGAGCGCAATCATCAAACTTAGGTCAAAAAAGCCATTTAAGCCTTTTCACAGTGAGATCTATGCGATATGGCCGAGAAATGTAATTTTGATGTTAACTCCCAAACCGCTGCGCAGAAGTCAACCAAACTTCACCCAATAGTGTATTGTATCACAATCTAGTAGTTACATTTAAAAATTTTGTTCTAGGACATTTTGTTTGAACGCAATCATCAAACTTAATTAAAAAAGTCATTTAAGCCTTTTCACAGTGAGATCTATGCGATATGGCCGAGAAATGTAATTTTGATGTTAACTCCCAAACCGCTGCGCAGAAGTCAACCAAACTTCACCCATTAGTGTATTGTATCACAATCTAGTAGTTACATGTGGAAATTTGGTTATAGGACATTTGATTTGAGCGCAATCCTCAAACTTAGGTCAAAAAAGCCATTTAAGCCTTTTCACAGTGAGATCTATGCGATATGGCCGAGAAATGTAATTTTGATGTTAACTCCCAAACCGCTGCGCAGAAGTCAACCAAACTTCACCCAATAGTGTATTGTATCACAATCTAGTAGTTACATTTGAAAATTTTGTTCTAGGAAATTTTGTTTGAGCGCAATCATCAAACTTAATTAAAAAAGTCATTTAAGCCTTTTCACAGTGAGATCTATGCGATATGGCCGAGAAATGTAATTTTGATGTTAACTCCCAAACCGCTGCGCAGAAGTCAACCAAACTTCACCCATTAGTGTATTTTATCACAATCTAGTAGTTACATGTGGAAATTTGGTTCTAGGACATTTGATTTGAGCGCAATCCTCAAACTTAGGTCAAAAAAGCCATTTAAGCCTTTTCACAGTGAGATCTATGCGATATGGCCGAGAAATGTAATTTTGATGATAACTCCCAAACCGCTGCGCAGAAGTCAACCAAACTTCACCCAATAGTGTATTGTATCACAATCTAGTAGTTACATTTGAAAATTTTGTTCTAGGACATTTTGTTTGAACGCAATCATCAAACTTAATTAAAAAAGTCATTTAAGCCTTTTCACAGTGAGATCTATGCGATATGGCCGAGAAATGTAATTTTGATGTTAACTCCCAAACCGCTGCGCAGAAGTCAACCAAACTTCACCCAATAGTGTATTGTATCACAATCTAGTAGTTACATTTGAAAATTTTGTTCTAGGACATTTGGTTTGAGCGCAATCCTCAAACTTAGGTCAAAAAAGCCATTTAAGCCTTTTCACAGTGAGATCTATGCGATATGGCCGAGAAATGTAATTTTGATGTTAACTCCCAAACCGCTGCGCAGAAGTCAACCAAACTTCACCCAATAGTGTATTGTATCACATTCTAGTAGTTACATTTGAAAATTTCGTTCTAGGAAAATTTGTTTGAGCGCAATCATCAAACTTAATTAAAAAAGTCATTTAAGCCTTTTCACAGTGAGATCTATGCGATATGGCCGAGAAATGTAATTTTGATGTTAACTCCCAAACCGCTGCGCAGAAGTCAACCAAACTTCACCCATTAGTGTATTTTATCACAATCTAGTAGTTACATGTGGAAATTTGGTTCTAGGACATTTGATTTGAGCGCAATCCTCAAACTTAGGTCAAAAAAGCCATTTAAGCCTTTTCACAGTGAGATCTATGCGATATGGCCGAGAAATGTAATTTTGATGTTAACTCCCAAACCGCTGCGCAGAAGTCAACCAAACTTCACCCAATAGTGTATTGTATCACAATCTAGTAGTTACATTTAAAAATTTTGTTCTAGGACATTTTGTTTGAACGCAATCATCAAACTTAATTAAAAAAGTCATTTAAGCCTTTTCACAGTGAGATCTATGCGATATGGCCGAGAAATGTAATTTTGATGTTAACTCCCAAACCGCTGCGCAGAAGTCAACCAAACTTCACCCATTAGTGTATTGTATCACAATCTAGTAGTTACATGTGGAAATTTGGTTATAGGACATTTGATTTGAGCGCAATCCTCAAACTTAGGTCAAAAAAGCCATTTAAGCCTTTTCACAGTGAGATCTATGCGATATGGCCGAGAAATGTAATTTTGATGTTAACTCCCAAACCGCTGCGCAGAAGTCAACCAAACTTCACCCAATAGTGTATTGTATCATAATCTAGTAGTTACATTTGAAAATTTTGTTCTAGGAAATTTTGTTTGAGCGCAATCATCAAACTTAATTAAAAAAGTCATTTAAGCCTTTTCACAGTGAGATCTATGCGATATGGCCGAGAAATGTAATTTTGATGTTAACTCCCAAACCGCTGCGCAGAAGTCAACCAAACTTCACCCATTAGTGTATTTTATCACAATCTAGTAGTTACATGTGGAAATTTGGTTCTAGGACATTTGATTTGAGCGCAATCCTCAAACTTAGGTCAAAAAAGCCATTTAAGCCTTTTCACAGTGAGATCTATGCGATATGGCCGAGAAATGTAATTTTGATGTTCACTCCCAAACCGCTGCGCAGAAGTCAACCAAACTTCACCCAATAGTGTATTGTATCACAATCTAGTAGTTACATTTGAAAATTTTGTTCTAGGAAATTTTGTTTGAGCGCAATCATCAAACTTAATTAAAAAAGTCATTTAAGCCTTTTCACAGTGAGATCTATGCGATATGGCCGAGAAATGTAATTTTGATGTTAACTCCCAAACCGCTGCGCAGAAGTCAACCAAACTTCACCCATTAGTGTATTTTATCACAATCTAGTAGTTACAAATGGAAATTTGGTTCTAGGACATTTGATTTGAGCGCAATCCTCAAACTTAGGTCAAAAAAGCCATTTAAGCCTTTTCACAGTGAGATCTATGCGATATGGCCGAGAAATGTAATTTTGATGTTAACTCCCAAACCGCTGCGCAGAAGTCAACCAAACTTCACCCAATAGTGTATTGTATCACATTCTAGTAGTTACATTTGAAAATTTCGTTCTAGGACATTTGGTTTGAGCGCAATCCTCAAACTTAGGTCAAAAAAGCCATTTAAGCCTTTTCACAGTGAGATCTATGCGATATGGCCGAGAAATGTAATTTTGATGTTAACTCCCAAACCGCTGCGCAGAAGTCAACCAAACTTCACCCAATAGTGTATTGTATCACAATCTAGTAGTTACATTTGAAAATTTTGTTCTAGGAAATTTTGTTTGAGCGCAATCATCAAACTTAATTAAAAAAGTCATTTAAGCCTTTTCACAGTGAGATCTATGCGATATGGCCGAGAAATGTAATTTTGATGTTAACTCCCAAACCGCTGCGCAGAAGTTAACCAAACTTCACCCATTAGTGTATTTTATCACAATCTAGTAGTTACATGTGGAAATTTGGTTCTAGGACATTTGATTTGAGCGCAATCCTCAAACTTAGGTCAAAAAAGCCATTTAAGCCTTTTCACAGTGAGATCTATGCGATATGGCCGAGAAATGTAATTTTGATGTTAACTCCCAAACCGCTGCGCAGAAGTCAACCAAACTTCACCCAATAGTGTATTGTATCACATTCTAGTAGTTACATTTGAAAATTTCGTTCTAGGACATTTGGTTTGAGCGCAATCCTCAAACTTAGGTCAAAAAAGCCATTTAAGCCTTTTCACAGTGAGATCTATGCGATATGGCCGAGAAATGTAATTTTGATGTTAACTCCCAAACCGCTGCGCAGAAGTCAACCAAACTTCACCCAATAGTGTATTGTATCACAATCTAGTAGTTACATTTGAAAATTTTGTTCTAGGAAATTTTGTTTGAGCGCAATCATCAAACTTAGGTCAAAAAAGCCATTTAAGCCTTTTCACAGTGAGATCTATGCGATATGGCCGAGAAATGTAATTTTGATGTTAACTCCCAAACCGCTGCGCAGAAGTCAACCAAACTTCACCCAATAGTGTATTGTATCACAATCTAGTAGTTACATTTAAAAATTTTGTTCTAGGACATTTTGTTTGAACGCAATCATCAAACTTAATTAAAAAAGTCATTTAAGCCTTTTCACAGTGAGATCTATGCGATATGGCCGAGAAATGTAATTTTGATGTTAACTCCCAAACCGCTGCGCAGAAGTCAACCAAACTTCACCCATTAGTGTATTGTATCACAATCTAGTAGTTACATGTGGAAATTTGGTTATAGGACATTTGATTTGAGCGCAATCCTCAAACTTAGGTCAAAAAAGCCATTTAAGCCTTTTCACAGTGAGATCTATGCGATATGGCCGAGAAATGTAATTTTGATGTTAACTCCCAAACCGCTGCGCAGAAGTCAACCAAACTTCACCCAATAGTGTATTGTATCACAATCTAGTAGTTACATTTGAAAATTTTGTTCTAGGAAATTTTGTTTGAGCGCAATCATCAAACTTAATTAAAAAAGTCATTTAAGCCTTTTCACAGTGAGATCTATGCGATATGGCCGAGAAATGTAATTTTGATGTTAACTCCCAAACCGCTGCGCAGAAGTCAACCAAACTTCACCCATTAGTGTATTGTATCACAATCTAGTAGTTACATGTGGAAATTTGGTTATAGGACATTTGATTTGAGCGCAATCCTCAAACTTAGGTCAAAAAAGCCATTTAAGCCTTTTCACAGTGAGATCTATGCGATATGGCCGAGAAATGTAATTTTGATGTTAACTCCCAAACCGCTGCGCAGAAGTCAACCAAACTTCACCCAATAGTGTATTGTATCATAATCTAGTAGTTACATTTGAAAATTTTGTTCTAGGAAATTTTGTTTGAGCGCAATCATCAAACTTAATTAAAAAAGTCATTTAAGCCTTTTCACAGTGAGATCTATGCGATATGGCCGAGAAATGTAATTTTGATGTTAACTCCCAAACCGCTGCGCAGAAGTCAACCAAACTTCACCCATTAGTGTATTTTATCACAATCTAGTAGTTACATGTGGAAATTTGGTTCTAGGACATTTGATTTGAGCGCAATCCTCAAACTTAGGTCAAAAAAGCCATTTAAGCCTTTTCACAGTGAGATCTATGCGATATGGCCGAGAAATGTAATTTTGATGTTCACTCCCAAACCGCTGCGCAGAAGTCAACCAAACTTCACCCAATAGTGTATTGTATCACAATCTAGTAGTTACATTTGAAAATTTTGTTCTAGGAAATTTTGTTTGAGCGCAATCATCAAACTTAATTAAAAAAGTCATTTAAGCCTTTTCACAGTGAGATCTATGCGATATGGCCGAGAAATGTAATTTTGATGTTAACTCCCAAACCGCTGCGCAGAAGTCAACCAAACTTCACCCATTAGTGTATTTTATCACAATCTAGTAGTTACAAATGGAAATTTGGTTCTAGGACATTTGATTTGAGCGCAATCCTCAAACTTAGGTCAAAAAAGCCATTTAAGCCTTTTCACAGTGAGATCTATGCGATATGGCCGAGAAATGTAATTTTGATGTTAACTCCCAAACCGCTGCGCAGAAGTCAACCAAACTTCACCCAATAGTGTATTGTATCACAATCTAGTAGTTACATTTGAAAATTTTGTTCTAGGAAATTTTGTTTGAGCGCAATCATCAAACTTAGGTCAAAAAAGCCATTTAAGCCTTTTCACAGTGAGATCTATGCGATATGGCCGAGAAATGTAATTTTGATGTTAACTCCCAAACCGCTGCGCAGAAGTCAACCAAACTTCACCCAATAGTGTATTGTATCACAATCTAGTAGTTACATTTAAAAATTTTGTTCTAGGACATTTTGTTTGAACGCAATCATCAAACTTAATTAAAAAAGTCATTTAAGCCTTTTCACAGTGAGATCTATGCGATATGGCCGAGAAATGTAATTTTGATGTTAACTCCCAAACCGCTGCGCAGAAGTCAACCAAACTTCACCCATTAGTGTATTGTATCACAATCTAGTAGTTACATGTGGAAATTTGGTTATAGGACATTTGATTTGAGCGCAATCCTCAAACTTAGGTCAAAAAAGCCATTTAAGCCTTTTCACAGTGAGATCTATGCGATATGGCCGAGAAATGTAATTTTGATGTTAACTCCCAAACCGCTGCGCAGAAGTCAACCAAACTTCACCCAATAGTGTATTGTATCACAATCTAGTAGTTACATTTGAAAATTTTGTTCTAGGAAATTTTGTTTGAGCGCAATCATCAAACTTAATTAAAAAAGTCATTTAAGCCTTTTCACAGTGAGATCTATGCGATATGGCCGAGAAATGTAATTTTGATGTTAACTCCCAAACCGCTGCGCAGAAGTCAACCAAACTTCACCCATTAGTGTATTTTATCACAATCTAGTAGTTACATGTGGAAATTTGGTTCTAGGACATTTGATTTGAGCGCAATCCTCAAACTTAGGTCAAAAAAGCCATTTAAGCCTTTTCACAGTGAGATCTATGCGATATGGCCGAGAAATGTAATTTTGATGATAACTCCCAAACCGCTGCGCAGAAGTCAACCAAACTTCACCCAATAGTGTATTGTATCACAATCTAGTAGTTACATTTGAAAATTTTGTTCTAGGACATTTTGTTTGAACGCAATCATCAAACTTAATTAAAAAAGTCATTTAAGCCTTTTCACAGTGAGATCTATGCGATATGGCCGAGAAATGTAATTTTGATGTTAACTCCCAAACCGCTGCGCAGAAGTCAACCAAACTTCACCCAATAGTGTATTGTATCACAATCTAGTAGTTACATTTGAAAATTTTGTTCTAGGACATTTGGTTTGAGCGCAATCCTCAAACTTAGGTCAAAAAAGCCATTTAAGCCTTTTCACAGTGAGATCTATGCGATATGGCCGAGAAATGTAATTTTGATGTTAACTCCCAAACCGCTGCGCAGAAGTCAACCAAACTTCACCCAATAGTGTATTGTATCACATTCTAGTAGTTACATTTGAAAATTTCGTTCTAGGAAAATTTGTTTGAGCGCAATCATCAAACTTAATTAAAAAAGTCATTTAAGCCTTTTCACAGTGAGATCTATGCGATATGGCCGAGAAATGTAATTTTGATGTTAACTCCCAAACCGCTGCGCAGAAGTCAACCAAACTTCACCCATTAGTGTATTTTATCACAATCTAGTAGTTACATGTGGAAATTTGGTTCTAGGACATTTGATTTGAGCGCAATCCTCAAACTTAGGTCAAAAAAGCCATTTAAGCCTTTTCACAGTGAGATCTATGCGATATGGCCGAGAAATGTAATTTTGATGTTAACTCCCAAACCGCTGCGCAGAAGTCAACCAAACTTCACCCAATAGTGTATTGTATAACAATCTAGTAGTTACATTTAAAAATTTTGTTCTAGGACATTTTGTTTGAACGCAATCATCAAACTTAATTAAAAAAGTCATTTAAGCCTTTTCACAGTGAGATCTATGCGATATGGCCGAGAAATGTAATTTTGATGTTAACTCCCAAACCGCTGCGCAGAAGTCAACCAAACTTCACCCATTAGTGTATTGTATCACAATCTAGTAGTTACATGTGGAAATTTGGTTATAGGACATTTGATTTGAGCGCAATCCTCAAACTTAGGTCAAAAAAGCCATTTAAGCCTTTTCACAGTGAGATCTATGCGATATGGCCGAGAAATGTAATTTTGATGTTAACTCCCAAACCGCTGCGCAGAAGTCAACCAAACTTCACCCAATAGTGTATTGTATCATAATCTAGTAGTTACATTTGAAAATTTTGTTCTAGGAAATTTTGTTTGAGCGCAATCATCAAACTTAATTAAAAAAGTCATTTAAGCCTTTTCACAGTGAGATCTATGCGATATGGCCGAGAAATGTAATTTTGATGTTAACTCCCAAACCGCTGCGCAGAAGTCAACCAAACTTCACCCATTAGTGTATTTTATCACAATCTAGTAGTTACATGTGGAAATTTGGTTCTAGGACATTTGATTTGAGCGCAATCCTCAAACTTAGGTCAAAAAAGCCATTTAAGCCTTTTCACAGTGAGATCTATGCGATATGGCCGAGAAATGTAATTTTGATGTTAACTCCCAAACCGCTGCGCAGAAGTCAACCAAACTTCACCCAATAGTGTATTGTATCACATTCTAGTAGTTACATTTGAAAATTTCGTTCTAGGACATTTGGTTTGAGCGCAATCCTCAAACTTAGGTCAAAAAAGCCATTTAAGCCTTTTCACAGTGAGATCTATGCGATATGGCCGAGAAATGTAATTTTGATGTTAACTCCCAAACCGCTGCGCAGAAGTCAACCAAACTTCACCCAATAGTGTATTGTATCACAATCTAGTAGTTACATTTGAAAATTTTGTTCTAGGAAATTTTGTTTGAGCGCAATCATCAAACTTAGGTCAAAAAAGCCATTTAAGCCTTTTCACAGTGAGATCTATGCGATATGGCCGAGAAATGTAATTTTGATGTTAACTCCCAAACCGCTGCGCAGAAGTCAACCAAACTTCACCCAATAGTGTATTGTATCACAATCTAGTAGTTACATTTAAAAATTTTGTTCTAGGACATTTTGTTTGAACGCAATCATCAAACTTAATTAAAAAAGTCATTTAAGCCTTTTCACAGTGAGATCTATGCGATATGGCCGAGAAATGTAATTTTGATGTTAACTCCCAAACCGCTGCGCAGAAGTCAACCAAACTTCACCCATTAGTGTATTGTATCACAATCTAGTAGTTACATGTGGAAATTTGGTTATAGGACATTTGATTTGAGCGCAATCCTCAAACTTAGGTCAAAAAAGCCATTTAAGCCTTTTCACAGTGAGATCTATGCGATATGGCCGAGAAATGTAATTTTGATGTTAACTCCCAAACCGCTGCGCAGAAGTCAACCAAACTTCACCCAATAGTGTATTGTATCACAATCTAGTAGTTACATTTGAAAATTTTGTTCTAGGAAATTTTGTTTGAGCGCAATCATCAAACTTAATTAAAAAAGTCATTTAAGCCTTTTCACAGTGAGACCTATGCGATATGGCCGAGAAATGTAATTTTGATGTTAACTCCCAAACCGCTGCGCAGAAGTCAACCAAACTTCACCCAATAGTGTATTGTATCACATTCTAGTAGTTACATTTGAAAATTTCGTTCTAGGACATTTGATTTGAGCGCAATCCTCAAACTTAATTAAAAAAGTCATTTAAGCCTTTTCACAGTGAGATCTATGCGATATGGCCGAGAAATGTAATTTTGATGTTAACTCCCAAACCGCTGCGCAGAAGTCAACCAAACTTCACCCAATAGTGTATTGTATCACAATCTAGTAGTTACATTTGAAAATTTTGTTCTAGGACATTTTGTTTGAGCGCAATCCTCAAACTTAGGTCAAAAAAGCCATTTAAGCCTTTTCACAGTGAGATCTATGCGATATGGCCGAGAAATGTAATTTTGATGTTAACTCCCAAACCGCTGCGCAGAAGTCAACCAAACTTCACCCATTAGTGTATTTTATCACAATCTAGTAGTTACATGTGGAAATTTGGTTCTAGGACATTTGATTTGAGCGCAATCCTCAAACTTAGGTCAAAAAAGCCATTTAAGCCTTTTCACAGTGAGATCTATGCGATATGGCCGAGAAATGTAATTTTGATGTTAACTCCCAAACCGCTGCGCAGAAGTCAACCAAACTTCACCCAATAGTGTATTGTATCACAATCTAGTAGTTACATTTAAAAAATTTTGTTCTAGGACATTTTGTTTGAACGCAATCATCAAACTTAATTAAAAAAGTCATTTAAGCCTTTTCACAGTGAGATCTATGCGATATGGCCGAGAAATGTAATTTTGATGTTAACTCCCAAACCGCTGCGCAGAAGTCAACCAAACTTCACCCATTAGTGTATTGTATCACAATCTAGTAGTTACATGTGGAAATTTGGTTATAGGACATTTGATTTGAGCGCAATCCTCAAACTTAGGTCAAAAAAGCCATTTAAGCCTTTTCACAGTGAGATCTATGCGATATGGCCGAGAAATGTAATTTTGATGTTAACTCCCAAACCGCTGCGCAGAAGTCAACCAAACTTCACCCAATAGTGTATTGTATCACAATCTAGTAGTTACATTTGAAAATTTTGTTCTAGGAAATTTTGTTTGAGCGCAATCATCAAACTTAATTAAAAAAGTCATTTAAGCCTTTTCACAGTGAGATCTATGCGATATGGCCGAGAAATGTAATTTTGATGTTAACTCCCAAACCGCTGCGCAGAAGTCAACCAAACTTCACCCATTAGTGTATTTTATCACAATCTAGTAGTTACATGTGGAAATTTGGTTCTAGGACATTTGATTTGAGCGCAATCCTCAAACTTAGGTCAAAAAAGCCATTTAAGCCTTTTCACAGTGAGATCTATGCGATATGGCCGAGAAATGTAATTTTGATGTTCACTCCCAAACCCCTGCGCAGAAGTCAACCAAACTTCACCCAATAGTGTATTGTATCACAATCTAGTAGTTACATTTGAAAATTTTGTTCTAGGAAATTTTGTTTGAGCGCAATCATCAAACTTAATTAAAAAAGTCATTTAAGCCTTTTCACAGTGAGATCTATGCGATATGGCCGAGAAATGTAATTTTGATGTTAACTCCCAAACCGCTGCGCAGAAGTCAACCAAACTTCACCCATTAGTGTATTGTATCACAATCTAGTAGTTACAAATGGAAATTTGGTTCTAGGACATTTGATTTGAGCGCAATCCTCAAACTTAGGTCAAAAAAGCCATTTAAGCCTTTTCACAGTGAGATCTATGCGATATGGCCGAGAAATGTAATTTTGATGTTAACTCCCAAACCGCTGCGCAGAAGTCAACCAAACTTCACCCAATAGTGTATTGTATCACATTCTAGTAGTTACATTTGAAAATTTCGTTCTAGGACATTTGGTTTGAGCGCAATCCTCAAACTTAGGTCAAAAAAGCCATTTAAGCCTTTTCACAGTGAGATCTATGCGATATGGCCGAGAAATGTAATTTTGATGTTAACTCCCAAACCGCTGCGCAGAAGTCAACCAAACTTCACCCAATAGTGTATTGTATCACAATCTAGTAGTTACATTTGAAAATTTTGTTCTAGGAAATTTTGTTTGAGCGCAATCATCAAACTTAATTAAAAAAGTCATTTAAGCCTTTTCACAGTGAGATCTGTGCGATATGGCCGAGAAATGTAATTTTGATGTTAACTCCCAAACCGCTGCGCAGAAGTTAACCAAACTTCACCCATTAGTGTATTTTATCACAATCTAGTAGTTACATGTGGAAATTTGGTTCTAGGACATTTGATTTGAGCGCAATCCTCAAACTTAGGTCAAAAAAGCCATTTAAGCCTTTTCACAGTGAGATCTATGCGATATGGCCGAGAAATGTAATTTTGATGTTAACTCCCAAACCGCTGCGCAGAAGTCAACCAAACTTCACCCAATAGTGTATTGTATCACATTCTAGTAGTTACATTTGAAAATTTCGTTCTAGGACATTTGGTTTGAGCGCAATCCTCAAACTTAGGTCAAAAAAGCCATTTAAGCCTTTTCACAGTGAGATCTATGCGATATGGCCGAGAAATGTAATTTTGATGTTAACTCCCAAACCGCTGCGCAGAAGTCAACCAAACTTCACCCAATAGTGTATTGTATCACAATCTAGTAGTTACATTTGAAAATTTTGTTCTAGGAAATTTTGTTTGAGCGCAATCATCAAACTTAGGTCAAAAAAGCCATTTAAGCCTTTTCACAGTGAGATCTATGCGATATGGCCGAGAAATGTAATTTTGATGTTAACTCCCAAACCGCTGCGCAGAAGTCAACCAAACTTCACCCAATAGTGTATTGTATCACAATCTAGTAGTTACATTTAAAAATTTTGTTCTAGGACATTTTGTTTGAACGCAATCATCAAACTTAATTAAAAAAGTCATTTAAGCCTTTTCACAGTGAGATCTATGCGATATGGCCGAGAAATGTAATTTTGATGTTAACTCCCAAACCGCTGCGCAGAAGTCAACCAAACTTCACCCAATAGTGTATTGTATCACAATCTAGTAGTTACATTTGAAAATTTTGTTCTAGGACATTTTGTTTGAACGCAATCATCAAACTTAATTAAAAAAGTCATTTAAGCCTTTTCACAGTGAGATCTATGCGATATGGCCGAGAAATGTAATTTTGATGTTAACTCCCAAACCGCTGCGCAGAAGTCAACCAAACTTCACCCAATAGTGTATTGTATCACAATCTAGTAGTTACATTTGAAAATTTTGTTCTAGGACATTTTGTTTGAACGCAATCATCAAACTTAATTAAAAAAGTCATTTAAGCCTTTTCACAGTGAGATCTATGCGATATGGCCGAGAAATGTAATTTTGATGTTAACTCCCAAACCGCTGCGCAGAAGTCAACCAAACTTCACCCAATAGTGTATTGTATCACAATCTAGTAGTTACATTTGAAAATTTTGTTCTAGGACATTTTGTTTGAGCGCAATCCTCAAACTTAGGTCAAAAAAGCCATTTAAGCCTTTTCACAGTGAGATCTATGCGATATGGCCGAGAAATGTAATTTTGATGTTAACTCCCAAACCGCTGCGCAGAAGTCAACCAAACTTCACCCAATAGTGTATTGTATCACAATCTAGTAGTTACATTTGAAAATTTTGTTCTAGGACATTTTGTTTGAACGCAATCATCAAACTTAATTAAAAAAGTCATTTAAGCCTTTTCACAGTGAGATCTATGCGATATGGCCGAGAAATGTAATTTTGATGTTAACTCCCAAACCGCTGCGCAGAAGTCAACCAAACTTCACCCATTAGTGTATTTTATCACAATCTAGTAGTTACATGTGGAAATTTGGTTCTAGGACATTTGATTTGAGCGCAATCCTCAAACTTAGGTCAAAAAAGCCATTTAAGCCTTTTCACAGTGAGATCTATGCGATATGGCCGAGAAATGTAATTTTGATGTTAACTCCCAAACCGCTGCGCAGAAGTCAACCAAACTTCACCCAATAGTGTATTGTATCACAATCTAGTAGTTACATTTAAAAATTTTGTTCTAGGACATTTTGTTTGAACGCAATCATCAAACTTAATTAAAAAAGTCATTTAAGCCTTTTCACAGTGAGATCTATGCGATATGGCCGAGAAATGTAATTTTGATGTTAACTCCCAAACCGCTGCGCAGAAGTCAACCAAACTTCACCCATTAGTGTATTGTATCACAATCTAGTAGTTACATGTGGAAATTTGGTTATAGGACATTTGATTTGAGCGCAATTCTCAAACTTAGGTCAAAAAAGCCATTTAAGCCTTTTCACAGTGAGATCTATGCGATATGGCCGAGAAATGTAATATTGATGTTAACTCCCAAACCGCTGCGCAGAAGTCAACCAAACTTCACCCAATAGTGTATTGTATCACAATCTAGTAGTTACATTTGAAAATTTTGTTCTAGGAAATTTTGTTTGAGCGCAATCATCAAACTTAATTAAAAAAGTCATTTAAGCCTTTTCACAGTGAGATCTATGCGATATGGCCGAGAAATGTAATTTTGATGTTAACTCCCAAACCGCTGCGCAGAAGTCAACCAAACTTCACCCATTAGTGTATTTTATCACAATCTAGTAGTTACATGTGGAAATTTGGTTCTAGGACATTTGATTTGAGCGCAATCCTCAAACTTAGGTCAAAAAAGCCATTTAAGCCTTTTCACAGTGAGATCTATGCGATATGGCCGAGAAATGTAATTTTGATGTTCACTCCCAAACCGCTGCGCAGAAGTCAACCAAACCACCCAATAGTGTATTGTATCACAATCTAGTAGTTACATTTGAAAATTTTGTTCTAGGAAATTTTGTTTGAGCGCAATCATCAAACTTAATTAAAAAAGTCATTTAAGCCTTTTCACAGTGAGATCTATGCGATATGGCCGAGAAATGTAATTTTGATGTTAACTCCCAAACCGCTGCGCAGAAGTCAACCAAACTTCACCCATTAGTGTATTTTATCACAATCTAGTAGTTACATGTGGAAATTTGGTTCTAGGACATTTGATTTGAGCGCAATCCTCAAACTTAGGTCAAAAAAGCCATTTAAGCCTTTTCACAGTGAGATCTATGCGATATGGCCGAGAAATGTAATTTTGATGTTAACTCCCAAACCGCTGCGCAGAAGTCAACCAAACTTCACCCAATAGTGTATTGTATCACATTCTAGTAGTTACATTTGTAAATTTCGTTCTAGGACATTTGGTTTGAGCGCAATCCTCAAACTTAGGTCAAAAAAGCCATTTAAGCCTTTTCACAGTGAGATCTATGCGATATGGCCGAGAAATGTAATTTTGATGATAACTCCCAAACCGCTGCGCAGAAGTCAACCAAACTTCACCCAATAGTGTATTGTATCACAATCTAGTAGTTACATTTGAAAATTTTGTTCTAGGACATTTTGTTTGAACGCAATCATCAAACTTAATTAAAAAAGTCATTTAAGCCTTTTCACAGTGAGATCTATGCGATATGGCCGAGAAATGTAATTTTGATGTTAACTCCCAAACCGCTGCGCAGAAGTCAACCAAACTTCACCCAATAGTGTATTGTATCACAATCTAGTAGTTACATTTGAAAATTTTGTTCTAGGACATTTTGTTTGAACGCAATCATCAAACTTAATTAAAAAAGTCATTTAAGCCTTTTCACAGTGAGATCTATGCGATATGGCCGAGAAATGTAATTTTGATGTTAACTCCCAAACCGCTGCGCAGAAGTCAACCAAACTTCACCCAATAGTGTATTGTATCACAATCTAGTAGTTACATTTGAAAATTTTGTTCTAGGACATTTTGTTTGAACGCAATCATCAAACTTAATTAAAAAAGTCATTTAAGCCTTTTCACAGTGAGATCTATGCGATATGGCCGAGAAATGTAATTTTGATGTTAACTCCCAAACCGCTGCGCAGAAGTCAACCAAACTTCACCCAATAGTGTATTGTATCACAATCTAGTAGTTACATTTGAAAATTTTGTTCTAGGACATTTTGTTTGAGCGCAATCCTCAAACTTAGGTCAAAAAAGCCATTTAAGCCTTTTCACAGTGAGATCTATGCGATATGGCCGAGAAATGTAATTTTGATGTTAACTCCCAAACCGCTGCGCAGAAGTCAACCAAACTTCACCCAATAGTGTATTGTATCACAATCTAGTAGTTACATTTGAAAATTTTGTTCTAGGACATTTTGTTTGAACGCAATCATCAAACTTAATTAAAAAAGTCATTTAAGCCTTTTCACAGTGAGATCTATGCGATATGGCCGAGAAATGTAATTTTGATGTTAACTCCCAAACCGCTGCGCAGAAGTCAACCAAACTTCACCCATTAGTGTATTTTATCACAATCTAGTAGTTACATGTGGAAATTTGGTTCTAGGACATTTGATTTGAGCGCAATCCTCAAACTTAGGTCAAAAAAGCCATTTAAGCCTTTTCACAGTGAGATCTATGCGATATGGCCGAGAAATGTAATTTTGATGTTAACTCCCAAACCGCTGCGCAGAAGTCAACCAAACTTCACCCAATAGTGTATTGTATCACAATCTAGTAGTTACATTTAAAAATTTTGTTCTAGGACATTTTGTTTGAACGCAATCATCAAACTTAATTAAAAAAGTCATTTAAGCCTTTTCACAGTGAGATCTATGCGATATGGCCGAGAAATGTAATTTTGATGTTAACTCCCAAACCGCTGCGCAGAAGTCAACCAAACTTCACCCATTAGTGTATTGTATCACAATCTAGTAGTTACATGTGGAAATTTGGTTATAGGACATTTGATTTGAGCGCAATTCTCAAACTTAGGTCAAAAAAGCCATTTAAGCCTTTTCACAGTGAGATCTATGCGATATGGCCGAGAAATGTAATATTGATGTTAACTCCCAAACCGCTGCGCAGAAGTCAACCAAACTTCACCCAATAGTGTATTGTATCACAATCTAGTAGTTACATTTGAAAATTTTGTTCTAGGAAATTTTGTTTGAGCGCAATCATCAAACTTAATTAAAAAAGTCATTTAAGCCTTTTCACAGTGAGATCTATGCGATATGGCCGAGAAATGTAATTTTGATGTTAACTCCCAAACCGCTGCGCAGAAGTCAACCAAACTTCACCCATTAGTGTATTTTATCACAATCTAGTAGTTACATGTGGAAATTTGGTTCTAGGACATTTGATTTGAGCGCAATCCTCAAACTTAGGTCAAAAAAGCCATTTAAGCCTTTTCACAGTGAGATCTATGCGATATGGCCGAGAAATGTAATTTTGATGTTCACTCCCAAACCGCTGCGCAGAAGTCAACCAAACCACCCAATAGTGTATTGTATCACAATCTAGTAGTTACATTTGAAAATTTTGTTCTAGGAAATTTTGTTTGAGCGCAATCATCAAACTTAATTAAAAAAGTCATTTAAGCCTTTTCACAGTGAGATCTATGCGATATGGCCGAGAAATGTAATTTTGATGTTAACTCCCAAACCGCTGCGCAGAAGTCAACCAAACTTCACCCATTAGTGTATTTTATCACAATCTAGTAGTTACATGTGGAAATTTGGTTCTAGGACATTTGATTTGAGCGCAATCCTCAAACTTAGGTCAAAAAAGCCATTTAAGCCTTTTCACAGTGAGATCTATGCGATATGGCCGAGAAATGTAATTTTGATGTTAACTCCCAAACCGCTGCGCAGAAGTCAACCAAACTTCACCCAATAGTGTATTGTATCACATTCTAGTAGTTACATTTGTAAATTTCGTTCTAGGACATTTGGTTTGAGCGCAATCCTCAAACTTAGGTCAAAAAAGCCATTTAAGCCTTTTCACAGTGAGATCTATGCGATATGGCCGAGAAATGTAATTTTGATGATAACTCCCAAACCGCTGCGCAGAAGTCAACCAAACTTCACCCAATAGTGTATTGTATCACAATCTAGTAGTTACATTTGAAAATTTTGTTCTAGGACATTTTGTTTGAACGCAATCATCAAACTTAATTAAAAAAGTCATTTAAGCCTTTTCACAGTGAGATCTATGCGATATGGCCGAGAAATGTAATTTTGATGTTAACTCCCAAACCGCTGCGCAGAAGTCAACCAAACTTCACCCAATAGTGTATTGTATCACAATCTAGTAGTTACATTTGAAAATTTTGTTCTAGGACATTTTGTTTGAGCGCAATCCTCAAACTTAGGTCAAAAAAGCCATTAAAGCCTTTTCACAGTGAGATCTATGCGATATGGCCGAGAAATGTAATATTGATGTTAACTCCCAAACCGCTGCGCAGAAGTCAACCAAACTTCACCCAATAGTGTATTGTATCACAATCTAGTAGTTACATTTGAAAATTTTGTTCTAGGAAATTTTGTTTGAGCGCAATCATCAAACTTAATTAAAAAAGTCATTTAAGCCTTTTCACAGTGAGATCTATGCGATATGGCCGAGAAATGTAATTTTGATGTTAACTCCCAAACCGCTGCGCAGAAGTCAACCAAACTTCACCCATTAGTGTATTTTATCACAATCTAGTAGTTCATTGTGGAAATTTGGTTCTAGGACATTTGATTTGAGCGCAATCCTCAAACTTAGGTCAAAAAAGCCATTTAAGCCTTTTCACAGTGAGATCTATGCGATATGGCCGAGAAATGTAATTTTGATGTTCACTCCCAAACCGCTGCGCAGAAGTCAACCAAACTTCACCCAATAGTGTATTGTATCACAATCTAGTAGTTACATTTGAAAATTTTGTTCTAGGAAATTTTGTTTGAGCGCAATCATCAAACTTAATTAAAAAAGTCATTTAAGCCTTTTCACAGTGAGATCTATGCGATATGGCCGAGAAATGTAATTTTGATGTTAACTCCCAAACCGCTGCGCAGAAGTCAACCAAACTTCACCCATTAGTGTATTGTATCACAATCTAGTAGTTACATGTGGAAATTTGGTTATAGGACATTTGATTTGAGCGCAATTCTCAAACTTAGGTCAAAAAAGCCATTTAAGCCTTTTCACAGTGAGATCTATGCGATATGGCCGAGAAATGTAATATTGATGTTAACTCCCAAACCGCTGCGCAGAAGTCAACCAAACTTCACCCAATAGTGTATTGTATCACAATCTAGTAGTTACATTTGAAAATTTTGTTCTAGGAAATTTTGTTTGAGCGCAATCATCAAACTTAATTAAAAAAGTCATTTAAGCCTTTTCACAGTGAGATCTATGCGATATGGCCGAGAAATGTAATTTTGATGTTAACTCCCAAACCGCTGCGTAGAAGTCAACCAAACTTCACCCATTAGTGTATTTTATCACAATCTAGTAGTTACATGTGGAAATTTGGTTCTAGGACATTTGATTTGAGCGCAATCCTCAAACTTAGGTCAAAAAAGCCATTTAAGCCTTTTCACAGTGAGATCTATGCGATATGGCCGAGAAATGTAATTTTGATGTTCACTCCCAAACCGCTGCGCAGAAGTCAACCAAACCACCCAATAGTGTATTGTATCACAATCTAGTAGTTACATTTGAAAATTTTGTTCTAGGAAATTTTGTTTGAGCGCAATCATCAAACTTAATTAAAAAAGTCATTTAAGCCTTTTCACAGTGAGATCTATGCGATATGGCCGAGAAATGTAATTTTGATGTTAACTCCCAAACCGCTGCGCAGAAGTCAACCAAACTTCACCCATTAGTGTATTTTATCACAATCTAGTAGTTACATGTGGAAATTTGGTTCTAGGACATTTGATTTGAGCGCAATCCTCAAACTTAGGTCAAAAAAGCCATTTAAGCCTTTTCACAGTGAGATCTATGCGATATGGCCGAGAAATGTAATTTTGATGTTAACTCCCAAACCGCTGCGCAGAAGTCAACCAAACTTCACCCAATAGTGTATTGTATCACATTCTAGTAGTTACATTTGTAAATTTCGTTCTAGGACATTTGGTTTGAGCGCAATCCTCAAACTTAGGTCAAAAAAGCCATTTAAGCCTTTTCACAGTGAGATCTATGCGATATGGCCGAGAAATGTAATTTTGATGATAACTCCCAAACCGCTGCGCAGAAGTCAACCAAACTTCACCCAATAGTGTATTGTATCACAATCTAGTAGTTACATTTGAAAATTTTGTTCTAGGACATTTTGTTTGAACGCAATCATCAAACTTAATTAAAAAAGTCATTTAAGCCTTTTCACAGTGAGATCTATGCGATATGGCCGAGAAATGTAATTTTGATGTTAACTCCCAAACCGCTGCGCAGAAGTCAACCAAACTTCACCCAATAGTGTATTGTATCACAATCTAGTAGTTACATTTGAAAATTTTGTTCTAGGACATTTTGTTTGAGCGCAATCCTCAAACTTAGGTCAAAAAAGCCATTAAAGCCTTTTCACAGTGAGATCTATGCGATATGGCCGAGAAATGTAATATTGATGTTAACTCCCAAACCGCTGCGCAGAAGTCAACCAAACTTCACCCAATAGTGTATTGTATCACAATCTAGTAGTTACATTTGAAAATTTTGTTCTAGGAAATTTTGTTTGAGCGCAATCATCAAACTTAATTAAAAAAGTCATTTAAGCCTTTTCACAGTGAGATCTATGCGATATGGCCGAGAAATGTAATTTTGATGTTAACTCCCAAACCGCTGCGCAGAAGTCAACCAAACTTCACCCATTAGTGTATTTTATCACAATCTAGTAGTTCATTGTGGAAATTTGGTTCTAGGACATTTGATTTGAGCGCAATCCTCAAACTTAGGTCAAAAAAGCCATTTAAGCCTTTTCACAGTGAGATCTATGCGATATGGCCGAGAAATGTAATTTTGATGTTCACTCCCAAACCGCTGCGCAGAAGTCAACCAAACTTCACCCAATAGTGTATTGTATCACAATCTAGTAGTTACATTTGAAAATTTTGTTCTAGGAAATTTTGTTTGAGCGCAATCATCAAACTTAATTAAAAAAGTCATTTAAGCCTTTTCACAGTGAGATCTATGCGATATGGCCGAGAAATGTAATTTTGATGTTAACTCCCAAACCGCTGCGCAGAAGTCAACCAAACTTCACCCATTAGTGTATTTTATCACAATCTAGTAGTTACATGTGGAAATTTGGTTCTAGGACATTTGATTTGAGCGCAATCCTCAAACTTAGGTCAAAAAAGCCATTTAAGCCTTTTCACAGTGGGATCTATGCGATATGGCCGAGAAATGTAATTTTGATGTTAACTCCCAAACCGCTGCGCAGAAGTCAACCAAACTTCACCCAATAGTGTATTGTATCACATTCTAGTAGTTACATTTGAAAATTTCGTTCTAGGACATTTGGTTTGAGCGCAATCCTCAAACTTAGGTCAAAAAAGCCATTTAAGCCTTTTCACAGTGAGATCTATGCGATATGGCCGAGAAATGTAATTTTGATGATAACTCCCAAACCGCTGCGCAGAAGTCAACCAAACTTCACCCAATAGTGTATTGTATCACAATCTAGTAGTTACATTTGAAAATTTTGTTCTAGGACATTTTGTTTGAACGCAATCATCAAACTTAATTAAAAAAGTCATTTAAGCCTTTTCACAGTGAGATCTATGCGATATGGCCGAGAAATGTAATTTTGATGTTAACTCCCAAACCGCTGCGCAGAAGTCAACCAAACTTCACCCAATAGTGTATTGTATCACAATCTAGTAGTTACATTTGAAAATTTTGTTCTAGGACATTTGGTTTGAGCGCAATCCTCAAACTTAGGTCAAAAAAGCCATTTAAGCCTTTTCACAGTGAGATCTATGCGATATGGCCGAGAAATGTAATTTTGATGTTAACTCCCAAACCGCTGCGCAGAAGTCAACCAAACTTCACCCAATAGTGTATTGTATCACATTCTAGTAGTTACATTTGAAAATTTCGTTCTAGGAAATTTTGTTTGAGCGCAATCATCAAACTTAATTAAAAAAGTCATTTAAGCCTTTTCACAGTGAGATCTATGCGATATGGCCGAGAAATGTAATTTTGATGTTAACTCCCAAACCGCTGCGCATAAGTCAACCAAACTTCACCCATTAGTGTATTGTATCACAATCTAGTAGTTACATGTGGAAATTTGGTTATAGGACATTTGATTTGAGCGCAATCCTCAAACTTAGGTCAAAAAAGCCATTTAAGCCTTTTCACAGTGAGATCTATGCGATATGGCCGAGAAATGTAATTTTGATGTTAACTCCCAAACCGCTGCGCAGAAGTCAACCAAACTTCACCCAATAGTGTATTGTATCACAATCTAGTAGTTACATTTGAAAATTTTGTTCTAGGAAATTTTGTTTGAGCGCAATCATCAAACTTAATTAAAAAAGTCATTTAAGCCTTTTCACAGTGAGATCTATGCGATATGGCCGAGAAATGTAATTTTGATGTTAACTCCCAAACCGCTGCGCAGAAGTCAACCAAACTTCACCCATTAGTGTATTTTATCACAATCTAGTAGTTACATGTGGAAATTTGGTTCTAGGACATTTGATTTGAGCGCAATCCTCAAACTTAGGTCAAAAAAGCCATTTAAGCCTTTTCACAGTGAGATCTATGCGATATGGCCGAGAAATGTAATTTTGATGTTCACTCCCAAACCGCTGCGCAGAAGTCAACCAAACTTCACCCAATAGTGTATTGTATCACAATCTAGTAGTTACATTTGAAAATTTTGTTCTAGGAAATTTTGTTTGAGCGCAATCATCAAACTTAATTAAAAAAGTCATTTAAGCCTTTTCACAGTGAGATCTATGCGATATGGCCGAGAAATGTAATTTTGATGTTAACTCCCAAACCGCTGCGCAGAAGTCAACCAAACTTCACCCATTAGTGTATTGTATCACAATCTAGTAGTTACAAATGGAAATTTGGTTCTAGGACATTTGATTTGAGCGCAATCCTCAAACTTAGGTCAAAAAAGCCATTTAAGCCTTTTCACAGTGAGATCTATGCGATATGGCCGAGAAATGTAATTTTGATGTTAACTCCCAAACCGCTGCGCAGAAGTCAACCAAACTTCACCCAATAGTGTATTATATCACATTCTAGTAGTTACATTTGAAAATTTTGTTCTAGGACATTTGGTTTGAGCGCAATCCTCAAACTTAGGTCAAAAAAGCCATTTAAGCCTTTTCACAGTGAGATCTATGCGATATGGCCGAGAAATGTAATTTTGATGTTAACTCCCAAACCGCTGCGCAGAAGTCAACCAAACTTCACCCAATAGTGTATTGTATCACAATCTAGTAGTTACATTTGAAAATTTTGTTCTAGGAAATTTTGTTTGAGCGCAATCATCAAACTTAATTAAAAAAGTCATTTAAGCCTTTTCACAGTGAGATCTATGCGATATGGCCGAGAAATGTAATTTTGATGTTAACTCCCAAACCGCTGCGCAGAAGTTAACCAAACTTCACCCATTAGTGTATTTTATCACAATCTAGTAGTTACATGTGGAAATTTGGTTCTAGGACATTTGATTTGAGCGCAATCCTCAAACTTAGGTCAAAAAAGCCATTTAAGCCTTTTCACAGTGAGATCTATGCGATATGGCCGAGAAATGTAATTTTGATGTTAACTCCCAAACCGCTGCGCAGAAGTCAACCAAACTTCACCCAATAGTGTATTGTATCACATTCTAGTAGTTACATTTGAAAATTTCGTTCTAGGACATTTGGTTTGAGCGCAATCCTCAAACTTAGGTCAAAAAAGCCATTTAAGCCTTTTCACAGTGAGATCTATGCGATATGGCCGAGAAATGTAATTTTGATGTTAACTCCCAAACCGCTGCGCAGAAGTCAACCAAACTTCACCCAATAGTGTATTGTATCACAATCTAGTAGTTACATTTGAAAATTTTGTTCTAGGAAATTTTGTTTGAGCGCAATCATCAAACTTAGGTCAAAAAAGCCATTTAAGCCTTTTCACAGTGAGATCTATGCGATATGGCCGAGAAATGTAATTTTGATGTTAACTCCCAAACCGCTGCGCAGAAGTCAACCAAACTTCACCCAATAGTGTATTGTATCACAATCTAGTAGTTACATTTAAAAATTTTGTTCTAGGACATTTTGTTTGAACGCATTCATCAAACTTAATTAAAAAAGTCATTTAAGCCTTTTCACAGTGAGATCTATGCGATATGGCCGAGAAATGTAATTTTGATGTTAACTCCCAAACCGCTGCGCAGAAGTCAACCAAACTTCACCCATTAGTGTATTGTATCACAATCTAGTAGTTACATGTGGAAATTTGGTTATAGGACATTTGATTTGAGCGCAATCCTCAAACTTAGGTCAAAAAAGCCATTTAAGCCTTTTCACAGTGAGATCTATGCGATATGGCCGAGAAATGTAATTTTGATGTTAACTCCCAAACCGCTGCGCAGAAGTCAACCAAACTTCACCCAATAGTGTATTGTATCACAATCTAGTAGTTACATTTGAAAATTTTGTTCTAGGAAATTTTGTTTGAGCGCAATCATCAAACTTAATTAAAAAAGTCATTTAAGCCTTTTCACAGTGAGATCTATGCGATATGGCCGAGAAATGTAATTTTGATGTTAACTCCCAAACCGCTGCGCAGAAGTCAACCAAACTTCACCCATTAGTGTATTTTATCACAATCTAGTAGTTACATGTGGAAATTTGGTTCTAGGACATTTGATTTGAGCGCAATCCTCAAACTTAGGTCAAAAAAGCCATTTAAGCCTTTTCACAGTGAGATCTATGCGATATGGCCGAGAAATGTAATTTTGATGTTAACTCCCAAACCGCTGCGCAGAAGTCAACCAAACTTCACCCAATAGTGTATTGTATCACATTCTAGTAGTTACATTTGAAAATTTCGTTCTAGGACATTTGGTTTGAGCGCAATCCTCAAACTTAGGTCAAAAAAGCCATTTAAGCCTTTTCACAGTGAGATCTATGCGATATGGCCGAGAAATGTAATTTTGATGTTAACTCCCAAACCGCTGCGCAGAAGTCAACCAAACTTCACCCAATAGTGTATTGTATCACAATCTAGTAGTTACATTGGAAAATTTTGTTCTAGGACATTTTGTTTGAACGCAATCATCAAACTTAATTAAAAAAGTCATTTAAGCCTTTTCACAGTGAGATCTATGCGATATGGCCGAGAAATGTAATTTTGATGTTAACTCCCAAACCGCTGCGCAGAAGTCAACCAAACTTCACCCAATAGTGTATTGTATCACAATCTAGTAGTTACATTTGAAAATTTTGTTCTAGGACATTTTGTTTGAGCGCAATCCTCAAACTTAGGTCAAAAAAGCCATTTAAGCCTTTTCACAGTGAGATCTATGCGATATGGCCGAGAAATGTAATTTTGATGTTAACTCCCAAACCGCTGCGCAGAAGTCAACCAAACTTCACCCAATAGTGTATTGTATCACAATCTAGTAGTTACATTTGAAAATTTTGTTCTAGGACATTTTGTTTGAACGCAATCATCAAACTTAATTAAAAAAGTCATTTAAGCCTTTTCACAGTGAGATCTATGCGATATGGCCGAGAAATGTAATTTTGATGTTAACTCCCAAACCGCTGCGCAGAAGTCAACCAAACTTCACCCAATAGTGTATTGTATCACAATCTAGTAGTTACATTTGAAAATTTTGTTCTAGGACATTTTGTTTGAAAGCAATCATCAAACTTAATTAAAAAAGTCATTTAAGCCTTTTCACAGTGAGATCTATGCGATATGGCCGAGAAATGTAATTTTGATGTTAACTCCCAAACCGCTGCGCAGAAGTCAACCAAACTTCACCCAATAGTGTATTGTATCACAATCTAGTAGTTACATTTGAAAATTTTGTTCTAGGACATTTTGTTTGAGCGCAATCCTCAAACTTAGGTCAAAAAAGCCATTTAAGCCTTTTCACAGTGAGATCTATGTGATATGGCCGAGAAATGTAATTTTGATGTTAACTCCCAAACCGCTGCGCAGAAGTCAACCAAACTTCACCCAATAGTGTATTGTATCACAATCTAGTAGTTACATTTGAAAATTTTGTTCTAGGACATTTTGTTTGAACGCAATCATCAAACTTAATTAAAAAAGTCATTTAAGCCTTTTCACAGTGAGATCTATGCGATATGGCCGAGAAATGTAATTTTGATGTTAACTCCCAAACCGCTGCGCAGAAGTCAACCAAACTTCACCCAATAGTGTATTGTATCACAATCTAGTAGTTACATTTTAAAATTTTGTTCTAGGAAATTTTGTTTGAGCGCAATCATCAAACTTAATTAAAAAAGTCATTTAAGCCTTTTCACAGTGAGATCTATGCGATATGGCCGAGAAATGTAATTTTGATGTTAACTCCCAAACCGCTGCGCAGAAGTCAACCAAACTTCACCCATTAGTGTATTTTATCACAATCTAGTAGTTACATGTGGAAATTTGGTTCTAGGACATTTGATTTGAGCGCAATCCTCAAACTTAGGTCAAAAAAGCCATTTAAGCCTTTTCACAGTGAGATCTATGCGATATGGCCGAGAAATGTAATTTTGATGTTAACTCCCAAACCGCTGCGCAGAAGTCAACCAAACTTCACCCAATAGTGTATTGTATCACAATCTAGTAGTTACATTTAAAAATTTTGTTCTAGGACATTTTGTTTGAACGCAATCATCAAACTTAATTAAAAAAGTCATTTAAGCCTTTTCACAGTGAGATCTATGCGATATGGCCGAGAAATGTAATTTTGATGTTAACTCCCAAACCGCTGCGCAGAAGTCAACCAAACTTCACCCATTAGTGTATTGTATCACAATCTAGTAGTTACATGTGGAAATTTGGTTATAGGACATTTGATTTGAGCGCAATTCTCAAACTTAGGTCAAAAAAGCCATTTAAGCCTTTTCACAGTGAGATCTATGCGATATGGCCGAAAAATGTAATATTGATGTTAACTCCCAAACCGCTGCGCAGAAGTCAACCAAACTTCACCCAATAGTGTATTGTATCACAATCTAGTAGTTACATTTGAAAATTTTGTTCTAGGAAATTTTGTTTGAGCGCAATCATCAAACTTAATTAAAAAAGTCATTTAAGCCTTTTCACAGTGAGATCTATGCGATATGGCCGAGAAATGTAATTTTGATGTTAACTCCCAAACCGCTGCGCAGAAGTCAACCAAACTTCACCCATTAGTGTATTTTATCACAATCTAGTAGTTACATGTGGAAATTTGGTTCTAGGACATTTGATTTGAGCGCAATCCTCAAACTTAGGTCAAAAAAGCCATTTAAGCCTTTTCACAGTGAGATCTATGCGATATGGCCGAGAAATGTAATTTTGATGTTAACTCCCAAACCGCTGCGCAGAAGTCAACCAAACTTCACCCAATAGTGTATTGTATCACAATCTAGTAGTTACATTTGAAAATTTCGTTCTAGGACATTTGGTTTGAGCGCAATCCTCAAACTTAGGTCAAAAAAGCCATTTAAGCCTTTTCACAGTGAGATCTATGCGATATGCCCGAGAAATGTAATTTTGATGTTAACTCCCAAACCGCTGCGCAGAAGTCAACCAAACTTCACCCAATAGTGTATTGTATCACAATCTAGTAGTTACATTTGAAAATTTTGTTCTAGGAAATTTTGTTTGAGCGCAATCATCAAACTTAGGTCAAAAAAGCCATTTAAGCCTTTTCACAGTGAGATCTATGCGATATGGCCGAGAAATGTAATTTTGATGTTAACTCCCAAACCGCTGCGCAGAAGTCAACCAAACTTCACCCAATAGTGTATTGTATCACAATCTAGTAGTTACATTTAAAAATTTTGTTCTAGGACATTTTGTTTGAACGCATTCATCAAACTTAATTAAAAAAGTCATTTAAGCCTTTTCACAGTGAGATCTATGCGATATGGCCGAGAAATGTAATTTTTATGTTAACTCCCAAACCGCTGCGCAGAAGTCAACCAAACTTCACCCATTAGTGTATTGTATCACAATCTAGTAGTTACATGTGGAAATTTGGTTATAGGACATTTGATTTGAGCGCAATCCTCAAACTTAGGTCAAAAAAGCCATTTAAGCCTTTTCACAGTGAGATCTATGCGATATGGCCGAGAAATGTAATTTTGATGTTAACTCCCAAACCGCTGCGCAGAAGTCAACCAAACTTCACCCAATAGTGTATTGTATCACAATCTAGTAGTTACATTTGAAAATTTTGTTCTAGGAAATTTTGTTTGAGCGCAATCATCAAACTTAATTAAAAAAGTCATTTAAGCCTTTTCACAGTGAGATCTATGCGATATGGCCGAGAAATGTAATTTTGATGTTAACTCCCAAACCGCTGCGCAGAAGTCAACCAAACTTCACCCATTAGTGTATTTTATCACAATCTAGTAGTTACATGTGGAAATTTGGTTCTAGGACATTTGATTTGAGCGCAATCCTCAAACTTAGGTCAAAAAAGCCATTTAAGCCTTTTCACAGTGAGATCTATGCGATATGGCCGAGAAATGTAATTTTGATGTTAACTCCCAAACCGCTGCGCAGAAGTCAACCAAACTTCACCCAATAGTGTATTGTATCACATTCTAGTAGTTACATTTGAAAATTTCGTTCTAGGACATTTGGTTTGAGCGCAATCCTCAAACTTAGGTCAAAAAAGCCATTTAAGCCTTTTCACAGTGAGATCTATGCGATATGGCCGAGAAATGTAATTTTGATGTTAACTCCCAAACCGCTGCGCAGAAGTCAACCAAACTTCACCCAATAGTGTATTGTATCACAATCTAGTAGTTACATTTGAAAATTTTGTTCTAGGACATTTTGTTTGAACGCAATCATCAAACTTAATTAAAAAAGTCATTTAAGCCTTTTCACAGTGAGATCTATGCGATATGGCCGAGAAATGTAATTTTGATGTTAACTCCCAAACCGCTGCGCAGAAGTCAACCAAACTTCACCCAATAGTGTATTGTATCACAATCTAGTAGTTACATTTGAAAATTTTGTTCTAGGACATTTTGTTTGAGCGCAATCCTCAAACTTAGGTCAAAAAAGCCATTTAAGCCTTTTCACAGTGAGATCTATGCGATATGGCCGAGAAATGTAATTTTGATGTTAACTCCCAAACCGCTGCGCAGAAGTCAACCAAACTTCACCCAATAATGTATTGTATCACAATCTAGTAGTTACATTTGAAAATTTTGTTCTAGGACATTTTGTTTGAACGCAATCATCAAACTTAATTAAAAAAGTCATTTAAGCCTTTTCACAGTGAGATCTATGCGATATGGCCGAGAAATGTAATTTTGATGTTAACTCCCAAACCGCTGCGCAGAAGTCAACCAAACTTCACCCAATAGTGTATTGTATCACAATCTAGTAGTTACATTTGAAAATTTTGTTCTAGGACATTTTGTTTGAAAGCAATCATCAAACTTAATTAAAAAAGTCATTTAAGCCTTTTCACAGTGAGATCTATGCGATATGGCCGAGAAATGTAATTTTGATGTTAACTCCCAAACCGCTGCGCAGAAGTCAACCAAACTTCACCCAATAGTGTATTGTATCACAATCTAGTAGTTACATTTGAAAATTTTGTTCTAGGACATTTTGTTTGAGCGCAATCCTCAAACTTAGGTCAAAAAAGCCATTTAAGCCTTTTCACAGTGAGATCTATGTGATATGGCCGAGAAATGTAATTTTGATGTTAACTCCCAAACCGCTGCGCAGAAGTCAACCAAACTTCACCCAATAGTGTATTGTATCACAATCTAGTAGTTACATTTGAAAATTTTGTTCTAGGACATTTTGTTTGAACGCAATCATCAAACTTAATTAAAAAAGTCATTTAAGCCTTTTCACAGTGAGATCTATGCGATATGGCCGAGAAATGTAATTTTGATGTTAACTCCCAAACCGCTGCGCAGAAGTCAACCAAACTTCACCCAATAGTGTATTGTATCACAATCTAGTAGTTACATTTGAAAATTTTGTTCTAGGAAATTTTGTTTGAGCGCAATCATCAAACTTAATTAAAAAAGTCATTTAAGCCTTTTCACAGTGAGATCTATGCGATATGGCCGAGAAATGTAATTTTGATGTTAACTCCCAAACCGCTGCGCAGAAGTCAACCAAACTTCACCCATTAGTGTATTTTATCACAATCTAGTAGTTACATGTGGAAATTTGGTTCTAGGACATTTGATTTGAGCGCAATCCTCAAACTTAGGTCAAAAAAGCCATTTAAGCCTTTTCACAGTGAGATCTATGCGATATGGCCGAGAAATGTAATTTTGATGTTAACTCCCAAACCGCTGCGCAGAAGTCAACCAAACTTCACCCAATAGTGTATTGTATCACAATCTAGTAGTTACATTTAAAAATTTTGTTCTAGGACATTTTGTTTGAACGCAATCATCAAACTTAATTAAAAAAGTCATTTAAGCCTTTTCACAGTGAGATCTATGCGATATGGCCGAGAAATGTAATTTTGATGTTAACTCCCAAACCGCTGCGCAGAAGTCAACCAAACTTCACCCATTAGTGTATTGTATCACAATCTAGTAGTTACATGTGGAAATTTGGTTATAGGACATTTGATTTGAGCGCAATTCTCAAACTTAGGTCAAAAAAGCCATTTAAGCCTTTTCACAGTGAGATCTATGCGATATGGCCGAAAAATGTAATATTGATGTTAACTCCCAAACCGCTGCGCAGAAGTCAACCAAACTTCACCCAATAGTGTATTGTATCACAATCTAGTAGTTACATTTGAAAATTTTGTTCTAGGAAATTTTGTTTGAGCGCAATCATCAAACTTAATTAAAAAAGTCATTTAAGCCTTTTCACAGTGAGATCTATGCGATATGGCCGAGAAATGTAATTTTGATGTTAACTCCCAAACCGCTGCGCAGAAGTCAACCAAACTTCACCCATTAGTGTATTTTATCACAATCTAGTAGTTACATGTGGAAATTTGGTTCTAGGACATTTGATTTGAGCGCAATCCTCAAACTTAGGTCAAAAAAGCCATTTAAGCCTTTTCACAGTGAGATCTATGCGATATGGCCGAGAAATGTAATTTTGATGTTCACTCCCAAACCGCTGCGCAGAAGTCAACCAAACTTCACCCAATAGTGTATTGTATCACAATCTAGTAGTTACATTTGAAAATTTTGTTCTAGGAAATTTTGTTTGAGCGCAATCATCAAACTTAATTAAAAAAGTCATTTAAGCCTTTTCACAGTGAGATCTATGCGATATGGCCGAGAAATGTAATTTTGATGTTAACTCCCAAACCGCTGCGCAGAAGTCAACCAAACTTCACCCATTAGTGTATTTTATCACAATCTAGTAGTTACATGTGGAAATTTGGTTCTAGGACATTTGATTTGAGCGCAATCCTCAAACTTAGGTCAAAAAAGCCATTTAAGCCTTTTCACAGTGAGATCTATGCGATATGGCCGAGAAATGTAATTTTGATGTTAACTCCCAAACCGCTGCGCAGAAGTCAACCAAACTTCACCCAATAGTGTATTGTATCACATTCTAGTAGTTACATTTGAAAATTTCGTTCTAGGACATTTGGTTTGAGCGCAATCCTCAAACTTAGGTCAAAAAAGCCATTTAAGCCTTTTCACAGTGAGATCTATGCGATATGGCCGAGAAATGTAATTTTGATGATAACTCCCAAACCGCTGCGCAGAAGTCAACCAAACTTCACCCAATAGTGTATTGTATCACAATCTAGTAGTTACATTTGAAAATTTTGTTCTAGGGCATTTTGTTTGAACGCAATCATCAAACTTAATTAAAAAAGTCATTTAAGCCTTTTCACAGTGAGATCTATGCGATATGGCCGAGAAATGTAATTTTGATGTTAACTCCCAAACCGCTGCGCAGAAGTCAACCAAACTTCACCCAATAGTGTATTGTATCACAATCTAGTAGTTACATTTGAAAATTTTGTTCTAGGACATTTTGTTTGAGCGCAATCCTCAAACTTAGGTCAAAAAAGCCATTAAAGCCTTTTCACAGTGAGATCTATGCGATATGGCCGAGAAATGTAATTTTGATGTTAACTCCCAAACCGCTGCGCAGAAGTCAACCAAACTTCACCCAATAGTGTATTCTATCACAATCTAGTAGTTACATTTGAAAATTTTGTTCTAGGACATTTTGTTTGAACGCAATCATCAAACTTAATTAAAAAAGTCATTTAAGCCTTTTCACAGTGAGATCTATGCGATATGGCCGAGAAATGTAATTTTGATGTTAACTCCCAAACCGCTGCGCAGAAGTCAACCAAACTTCACCCAATAGTGTATTGTATCACAATCTAGTAGTTACATTTGAAAATTTTGTTCTAGGAAATTTTGTTTGAGCGCAATCATCAAACTTAATTAAAAAAGTCATTTAAGCCTTTTCACAGTGAGATCTATGCGATATGGCCGAGAAATGTAATTTTGATGTTAACTCCCAAACCGCTGCGCAGAAGTAAACCAAACTTCACCCATTAGTGTATTGTATCACAATCTAGTAGTTACATGTGGAAATTTGGTTCTAGGACATTTGATTTGAGCGCAATCCTCAAACTTAGGTCAAAAAAGCCATTTAAGCCTTTTCAAAGTGAGATCTATGCGATATGGCCGAGAAATGTAATTTTGATGTTAACTCCCAAACCGCTGCGCAGAAGTCAACCAAACTTCACCCAATAGTGTATTGTATCACATTCTAGTAGTTACATTTGAAAATTTCGTTCTAGGACATTTGGTTTGAGCGCAATTATTAAACTTAGGTCAAAAAAGCCATTTAAGCCTTTTCACAGTGAGATCTATGCGATATGGCCGAGAAATGTAATTTTGATGTTAACTCCCAAACCGCTGCGCAGAAGTAAATCAAACTTCACCCATTAGTGTATTGTATCACAATCTAGTAGTTACATGTGGAAATTTGGTTCTAGGACATTTGATTTTAGCGCAATCCTCAAACTTAGGTCAAAAAAGCCATTTAAGCCTTTTCACAGTGAGATCTATGCGATATGGCCGAGAAATGTAATTTTGATGTTAACTCCCAAACCGCTGCGCAGAAGTCAACCAAACTTCACCCAATAGTGTATTGTATCACAATCTAGTAGTTACATTTGAAAATTTTGTTCTAGGAAATTTTGTTTGAGCGCAATCATCAAACTTAATTAAAAAAGTCATTTAAGCCTTTTCACAGTGAGATCTATGCGATATGGCCGAGAAATGTAATTTTGATGTTAACTCCCAAACCGCTGCGCAAAAGTCAACCAAACTTCACCCATTAGTGTATTGTATCACAATCTAGTAGTTACATGTGGAAATTTGGTTCTAGGACATTTGATTTGAGCGCAATCCTCAAACTTAGGTCAAAAAAGCCATTTAAGCCTTTTCACAGTGAGATCTATGCGATATGGCCGAGAAATGTAATTTTGATGTTAACTCCCAAACCGCTGCGCAGAAGTCAACCAAACTTCACCCAATAGTGTATTGTATCACATTCTAGTAGTTACATTTTAAAATTTCGTTCTAGGACATTTGGTTTGAGCGCAATTATTAAACTTAGGTCAAAAAAGCCATTTAAGCCTTTTCACAGTGAGATCTATGCGATATGGCCGAGAAATGTAATTTTGATGTTAACTCCCAAACCGCTGCGCAGAAGTCAACCAAACTTCACCCAATAGTGTATTGTATCACAATCTAGTAGTTACATTTGAAAATTTTGTTCTAGGACATTTTGTTTGAATGCAATCATCAAACTTAATTAAAAAAGTCATTTAAGCCTTTTCACAGTGAGATCTATGCGATATGGCCGAGAAATGTAATTTTGATGTTAACTCCCAAACCGCTGCGCAGAAGTCAACCAAACTTCACCCAATAGTGTATTGTATCACATTCTAGTAGTTACATTTTAAAATTTCGTTCAAGGACATTTGGTTTGAGCGCAATTATTAAACTTAGGTCAAAAAAGCCATTTAAGCCTTTTCACAGTGAGATCTATGCGATATGGCCGAGAAATGTAATTTTGATGTTAACTCCCAAACCGCTGCGCAGAAGTAAACCAAACTTCACCCATTAGTGTATTGTATCACAATCTAGTAGTTACATGTGGAAATTTGGTTCTAGGACATTTGATTTTAGCGCAATCCTCAAACTTAGGTCAAAAAAGCCATTTAAGCCTTTTCACAGTGAGATCTATGCGATATGGCCGAGAAATGTAATTTTGATGTTAACTCCCAAACCGCTGCGCAGAAGTCAACCAAACTTCACCCAATAGTGTATTGTATCACAATCTAGTAGTTACATTTGAAAATTTTGTTTTAGGAAATTTTGTTTGAGCGCAATCATCAAACTTAATTAAAAAAGTCATTTAAGCCTTTTCACAGTGAGATCTATGCGATATGGCCGAGAAATGTAATTTTGATGTTAACTCCCAAACCGCTGCGCAGAAGTCAACCAAACTTCACCCAATAGTGTATTGTATCACAATCTAGTAGTTACATTTGAAAATTTTGTTCTAGGACATTTTGTTTGAACGCAATCATCAAACTTAATTAAAAAAGTCATTTAAGCCTTTTCACAGTGAGATCTATGCGATATGGCCGAGAAATGTAATTTTGATGTTAACTCCCAAACCGCTGCGCAGAAGTCAACCAAACTTCACCCAATAGTGTATTGTATCACAATCTAGTAGTTACATTTAAAAATTTTGTTCTAGGACATTTTGTTTGAGCGCAATCCTCAAACTTAGGTCAAAAAAGCCATTTAAGCCTTTTCACAGTGAGATCTATGCGATATGGCCGAGAAATGTAATTTTGATGTTAACTCCCAAACCGCTGCGCAGAAGTCAACCAAACTTCACCCAATAGTGTATTGTATCACAATCTAGTAGTTACATTTGAAAAATTTGTTCTAGGACATTTTGTTTGAACGCAATCATCAAACTTAATTAAAAAAGTCATTTAAGCCTTTTCACAGTGAGATCTATGCGATATGGCCGAGAAATGTAATTTTGATGTTAACTCCCAAACCGCTGCGCAGAAGTCAACCAAACTTCACCCAATAGTGTATTGTATCACAATCTAGTAGTTACATTTGAAAATTTTGTTCTAGAAAATTTTGTTTGAGCGCAATCATCAAACTTAATTAAAAAAGTCATTTAAGCCTTTTCACAGTGAGATCTATGCGATATGGCCGAGAAATGTAATTTTGATGTTAACTCCCAAACCGCTGCGCAGAAGTCAACCAAACTTCACCCATTAGTGTATTTTATCACAATCTAGTAGTTACATGTGGAAATTTGGTTCTAGGACATTTGATTTGAGCGCAATCCTCAAACTTAGGTCAAAAAATCCATTTAAGCCTTTTCACAGTGAGATCTATGCGATATGGCCGAGAAATGTAATTTTGATGTTAACTCCCAAACCGCTGCGCAGAAGTCAACCAAACTTCACCCAATAGTGTATTGTATCACAATCTAGTAGTTACATTTAAAAATTTTGTTCTAGGACATTTTGTTTGAACGCAATCATCAAACTTAATTAAAAAAGTCATTTAAGCCTTTTCACAGTGAGATCTATGCGATATGGCCGAGAAATGTAATTTTGATGTTAACTCCCAAACCGCTGCGCAGAAGTCAACCAAACTTCACCCAATAGTGTATTGTATCACATTCTAGTAGTTACATTTGAAAATTTTGTTCTAGGAAATTTTGTTTGAGCGCAATCATCAAACTTAATTAAAAAAGTCATTTAAGCCTTTTCACAGTGAGATCTATGCGATATGGCCGAGAAATGTAATTTTGATGTTAACTCCCAAACCGCTGCGCAGAAGTCAACCAAACTTCACCCATTAGTGTATTTTATCACAATCTAGTAGTTACATGTGGAAATTTGGTTCTAGGACATTTGATTTGAGCGCAATCCTCAAACTTAGGTCAAAAAAGCCATTTAAGCCTTTTCACAGTGAGATCTATGCGATATGGCCGAGAAATGTAATTTTGATGTTAACTCCCAAACCGCTGCGCAGAAGTCAACCAAACTTCACCCAATAGTGTATTGTATCACAATCTAGTAGTTACATTTAAAAATTTTGTTCTAGGACATTTTGTTTGAACGCAATCATCAAACTTAATTAAAAAAGTCATTTAAGCCTTTTCACAGTGAGATCTATGCGATATGGCCGAGAAATGTAATTTTGATGTTAACTCCCAAACCGCTGCGCAGAAGTCAACCAAACTTCACCCATTAGTGTATTGTATCACAATCTAGTAGTTACATGTGGAAATTTGGTTATAGGACATTTGATTTGAGCGCAATCCTCAAACTTAGGTCAAAAAAGCCATTTAAGCCTTTTCACAGTGAGATCTATGCGATATGGCCGAGAAATGTAATTTTGATGTTAACTCCCAAACCGCTGCGCAGAAGTCAACCAAACTTCACCCAATAGTGTATTGTATCACAATCTAGTAGTTACATTTGAAAATTTTGTTCTAGGAAATTTTGTTTGAGCGCAATCATCAAACTTAATTAAAAAAGTCATTTAAGCCTTTTCACAGTGAGATCTATGCGATATGGCCGAGAAATGTAATTTTGATGTTAACTCCCAAACCGCTGCGCAGAAGTCAACCAAACTTCACCCATTAGTGTATTTTATCACAATCTAGTAGTTACATGTGGAAATTTGGTTCTAGGACATTTGATTTGAGCGCAATCCTCAAACTTAGGTCAAAAAAGCCATTTAAGCCTTTTCACAGTGAGATCTATGCGATATGGCCGAGAAATGTAATTTTGATGTTCACTCCCAAACCGCTGCGCAGAAGTCAACCAAACTTCACCCAATAGTGTATTGTATCACAATCTAGTAGTTACATTTGAAAATTTTGTTCTAGGAAATTTTGTTTGAGCGCAATCATCAAACTTAATTAAAAAAGTCATTTAAGCCTTTTCACAGTGAGATCTATGCGATATGGCCGAGAAATGTAATTTTGATGTTAACTCCCAAACCGCTGCGCAGAAGTCAACCAAACTTCACCCAATAGTGTATTGTATCACAATCTAGTAGTTACATTTAAAAATTTTGTTCTAGGACATTTTGTTTGAACGCAATCATCAAACTTAATTAAAAAAGTCATTTAAGCCTTTTCACAGTGAGATCTATGCGATATGGCCGAGAAATGTAATTTTGATGTTAACTCCCAAACCGCTGCGCAGAAGTCAACCAAACTTCACCCATTAGTGTATTGTATCACAATCTAGTAGTTACATGTGGAAATTTGGTTATAGGACATTTGATTTGAGCGCAATCCTCAAACTTAGGTCAAAAAAGCCATTTAAGCCTTTTCACAGTGAGATCTATGCGATATGGCCGAGAAATGTAATTTTGATGTTAACTCCCAAACCGCTGCGCAGAAGTCAACCAAACTTCACCCAATAGTGTATTGTATCACAATCTAGTAGTTACATTTGAAAATTTTGTTCTAGGAAATTTTGTTTGAGCGCAATCATCAAACTTAATTAAAAAAGTCATTTAAGCCTTTTCACAGTGAGATCTATGCGATATGGCCGAGAAATGTAATTTTGATGTTAACTCCCAAACCGCTGCGCAGAAGTCAACCAAACTTCACCCATTAGTGTATTTTATCACAATCTAGTAGTTACATGTGGAAATTTGGTTCTAGGACATTTGATTTGAGCGCAATCCTCAAACTTAGGTCAAAAAAGCCATTTAAGCCTTTTCACAGTGAGATCTATGCGATATGGCCGAGAAATGTAATTTTGATGTTCACTCCCAAACCGCTGCGCAGAAGTCAACCAAACTTCACCCAATAGTGTATTGTATCACAATCTAGTAGTTACATTTGAAAATTTTGTTCTAGGAAATTTTGTTTGAGCGCAATCATCAAACTTAATTAAAAAAGTCATTTAAGCCTTTTCACAGTGAGATCTATGCGATATGGCCGAGAAATGTAATTTTGATGTTAACTCCCAAACCGCTGCGCAGAAGTCAACCAAACTTCACCCATTAGTGTATTTTATCACAATCTAGTAGTTACAAATGGAAATTTGGTTCTAGGACATTTGATTTGAGCGCAATCCTCAAACTTAGGTCAAAAAAGCCATTTAAGCCTTTTCCAGTGAGATCTATGCGATATGGCCGAGAAATGTAATTTTGATGTTAACTCCCAAACCGCTGCGCAGAAGTCAACCAAACTTCACCCAATAGTGTATTGTATCACATTCTAGTAGTTACATTTGAAAATTTCGTTCTAGGACATTTGGTTTGAGCGCAATCCTCAAACTTAGGTCAAAAAAGCCATTTAAGCCTTTTCACAGTGAGATCTATGCGATATGGCCGAGAAATGTAATTTTGATGTTAACTCCCAAACCGCTGCGCAGAAGTCAACCAAACTTCACCCAATAGTGTATTGTATCACAATCTAGTAGTTACATTTGAAAATTTTGTTCTAGGAAATTTTGTTTGAGCGCAATCATCAAACTTAATTAAAAAAGTCATTTAAGCCTTTTCACAGTGAGATCTATGCGATATGGCCGAGAAATGTAATTTTGATGTTAACTCCCAAACCGCTGCGCAGAAGTTAACCAAACTTCACCCATTAGTGTATTTTATCACAATCTAGTAGTTACATGTGGAAATTTGGTTCTAGGACATTTGATTTGAGCGCAATCCTCAAACTTAGGTCAAAAAAGCCATTTAAGCCTTTTCACAGTGAGATCTATGCGATATGGCCGAGAAATGTAATTTTGATGTTAACTCCCAAACCGCTGCGCAGAAGTCAACCAAACTTCACCCAATAGTGTATTGTATCACATTCTAGTAGTTACATTTGAAAATTTCGTTCTAGGACATTTGGTTTGAGCGCAATCCTCAAACTTAGGTCAAAAAAGCCATTTAAGCCTTTTCACAGTGAGATCTATGCGATATGGCCGAGAAATGTAATTTTGATGTTAACTCCCAAACCGCTGCGCAGAAGTCAACCAAACTTCACCCAATAGTGTATTGTATCACAATCTAGTAGTTACATTTGAAAATTTTGTTCTAGGAAATTTTGTTTGAGCGCAATCATCAAACTTAGGTCAAAAAAGCCATTTAAGCCTTTTCACAGTGAGATCTATGCGATATGGCCGAGAAATGTAATTTTGATGTTAACTCCCAAACCGCTGCGCAGAAGTCAACCAAACTTCACACAATAGTGTATTGTATCACAATCTAGTAGTTACATTTAAAAATTTTGTTCTAGGACATTTTGTTTGAACGCAATCATCAAACTTAATTAAAAAAGTCATTTAAGCCTTTTCACAGTGAGATCTATGCGATATGGCCGAGAAATGTAATTTTGATGTTAACTCCCAAACCGCTGCGCAGAAGTCAACCAAACTTCACCCATTAGTGTATTGTATTACAATCTAGTAGTTACATGTGGAAATTTGGTTATAGGACATTTGATTTGAGCGCAATCCTCAAACTTAGGTCAAAAAAGCCATTTAAGCCTTTTCACAGTGAGATCTATGCGATATGGCCGAGAAATGTAATTTTGATGTTAACTCCCAAACCGCTGCGCAGAAGTCAACCAAACTTCACCCAATAGTGTATTGTATCACAATCTAGTAGTTACATTTGAAAATTTTGTTCTAGGAAATTTTGTTTGAGCGCAATCATCAAACTTAATTAAAAAAGTCATTTAAGCCTTTTCACAGTGAGATCTATGCGATATGGCCGAGAAATGTAATTTTGATTTTAACTCCCAAACCGCTGCGCAGAAGTCAACCAAACTTCACCCATTAGTGTATTTTATCACAATCTAGTAGTTACATGTGGAAATTTGGTTCTAGGACATTTGATTTGAGCGCAATCCTCAAACTTAGATCAAAAAAGCCATTTAAGCCTTTTCACAGTGAGATCTATGCGATATGGCCGAGAAATGTAATTTTGATGTTAACTCCCAAACCGCTGCGCAGAAGTCAACCAAACTTCACCCAATAGTGTATTGTATCACAATCTAGTAGTTACATTTGAAAATTTTGTACTAGGAAATTTTGTTTGAGCGCAATCATCAAACTTAATTAAAAAAGTCATTTAAGCCTTTTCACAGTGAGATCTATGCGATATGGCCGAGAAATGTAATTTTGATGTTAACTCCCAAACCGCTGCGCAGAAGTCAACCAAACTTCACCCATTAGTGTATTTTATCACAATCTAGTAGTTACATGTGGAAATTTGGTTCTAGGACATTTGATTTGAGCGCAATCCTCAAACTTAGGTCAAAAAAGCCATTTAAGCCTTTTCACAGTGAGATCTATGCGATATGGCCGAGAAATGTAATTTTGATGTTAACTCCCAAACCGCTGCGCAGAAGTCAACCAAACTTCACCCAATAGTGTATTGTATCACAATCTAGTAGTTACATTTGAAAATTTTGTTCTAGGACATTTTGTTTGAACGCAATCATCAAACTTAATTAAAAAAGTCATTTAAGCCTTTTCACAGTGAGATCTATGCGATATGGCCGAGAAATGTAATTTTGATGTTAACTCCCAAACCGCTGCGCAGAAGTCAACCAAACTTCACCCAATAGTGTATTGTAACACAATCTAGTAGTTACATTTGAAAATTTTGTTCTAGGACATTTTGTTTGAGCGCAATCCTCAAACTTAGGTCAAAAAAGCCATTTAAGCCTTTTCACAGTGAGATCTATGCGATATGGCCGAGAAATGTAATTTTGATGTTAACTCCCAAACCGCTGCGCAGAAGTCAACCAAACTTCACCCAATAGTGTATTGTATCACAATCTAGTAGTTACATTTGAAAATTTTGTTCTAGGACATTTTGTTTGAACGCAATCATCAAACTTAATTAAAAAAGTCATTTAAGCCTTTTCACAGTGAGATCTATGCGATATGGCCGAGAAATGTAATTTTGATGTTAACTCCCAAACCGCTGCGCAGAAGTCAACCAAACTTCACCCAATAGTGTATTGTATCACAATCTAGTAGTTACATTTGAAAATTTTGTTCTAGGACATTTTGTTTGAACGCAATCATCAAACTTAATTAAAAAAGTCATTTAAGCCTTTTCACAGTGAGATCTATGCGATATGGCCGAGAAATGTAATTTTGATGTTAACTCCCAAACCGCTGCGCAGAAGTCAACCAAACTTCACCCAATAGTGTATTGTATCACAATCTAGTAGTTACATTTGAAAATTTTGTTCTAGGACATTTTGTTTGAGCGCAATCCTCAAACTTAGGTCAAAAAAGCCATTTAAGCCTTTTCACAGTGAGATCTATGCGATATGGCCGAGAAATGTAATTTTGATGTTAACTCCCAAACCGCTGCGCAGAAGTCAACCAAACTTCACCCAATAGTGTATTGTATCACAATCTAGTAGTTACATTTGAAAATTTTGTTCTAGGACATTTTGTTTGAACGCAATCATCAAACTTAATTAAAAAAGTCATTTAAGCCTTTTCACAGTGAGATCTATGCGATATGGCCGAGAAATGTAATTTTGATGTTAACTCCCAAACCGCTGCGCAGAAGTCAACCAAACTTCACCCAATAGTGTATTGTATCACAATCTAGTAGTTACATTTGAAAATTTTGTTCTAGGAAATTTTGTTTGAGCGCAATCATCAAACTTAATTAAAAAAGTCATTTAAGCCTTTTCACAGTGAGATCTATGCGATATGGCCGAGAAATGTAATTTTGATGTTAACTCCCAAACCGCTGCGCAGAAGTCAACCAAACTTCACCCATTAGTGTATTTTATCACAATCTAGTAGTTACATGTGGAAATTTGGTTCTAGGACATTTGATTTGAGCGCAATCCTCAAACTTAGGTCAAAAAAGCCATTTAAGCCTTTTCACAGTGAGATCTATGCGATATGGCCGAGAAATGTAATTTTGATGTTAACTCCCAAACCGCTGCGCAGAAGTCAACCAAACTTCACCCAATAGTGTATTGTATCACAATCTAGTAGTTACATTTAAAAATTTTGTTCTAGGACATTTTGTTTGAACGCAATCATCAAACTTAATTAAAAAAGTCATTTAAGCCTTTTCACAGTGAGATCTATGCGATATGGCCGAGAAATGTAATTTTGATGTTAACTCCCAAACCGCTGCGCAGAAGTCAACCAAACTTCACCCATTAGTGTATTGTATCACAATCTAGTAGTTACATGTGGAAATTTGGTTATAGGACATTTGATTTGAGCGCAATTCTCAAACTTAGGTCAAAAAAGCCATTTAAGCCTTTTCACAGTGAGATCTATGCGATATGGCCGAGAAATGTAATATTGATGTTAACTCCCAAACCGCTGCGCAGAAGTCAACCAAACTTCACCCAATAGTGTATTGTATCACAATCTAGTAGTTACATTTGAAAATTTTGTTCTAGGAAATTTTGTTTGAGCGCAATCATCAAACTTAATTAAAAAAGTCATTTAAGCCTTTTCACAGTGAGATCTATGCGATATGGCCGAGAAATGTAATTTTGATGTTAACTCCCAAACCGCTGCGCAGAAGTCAACCAAACTTCACCCATTAGTGTATTTTATCACAATCTAGTAGTTACATGTGGAAATTTGGTTCTAGGACATTTGATTTGAGCGCAATCCTCAAACTTAGGTCAAAAAAGCCATTTAAGCCTTTTCACAGTGAGATCTATGCGATATGGCCGAGAAATGTAATTTTGATGTTCACTCCCAAACCGCTGCGCAGAAGTCAACCAAACTTCACACAATAGTGTATTGTATCACAATCTAGTAGTTACATTTGAAAATTTTGTTCTAGGAAATTTTGTTTGAGCGCAATCATCAAACTTAATTAAAAAAGTCATTTAAGCCTTTTCACAGTGAGATCTATGCGATATGGCCGAGAAATGTAATTTTGATGTTAACTCCCAAACCGCTGCGCAGAAGTCAACCAAACTTCACCCATTAGTGTATTTTATCACAATCTAGTAGTTACATGTGGAAATTTGGTTCTAGGACATTTGATTTGAGCGCAATCCTCAAACTTAGGTCAAAAAAGCCATTTAAGCCTTTTCACAGTGAGATCTATGCGATATGGCCGAGAAATGTAATTTTGATGTTAACTCCCAAACCGCTGCGCAGAAGTCAACCAAACTTCACCCAATAGTGTATTGTATCACAATCTAGTAGTTACATTTGAAAATTTTGTTCTAGGAAATTTTGTTTGAGCGCAATCATCAAACTTAATTAAAAAAGTCATTTAAGCCTTTTCACAGTGAGATCTATGCGATATGGCCGAGAAATGTAATTTTGATGTTAACTCCCAAACCGCTGCGCAGAAGTCAACCAAACTTCACCCATTAGTGTATTTTATCACAATCTAGTAGTTACATGTGGAAATTTGGTTCTAGGACATTTGATTTGAGCGCAATCCTCAAACTTAGGTCAAAAAAGCCATTTAAGCCTTTTCACAGTGAGATCTATGCGATATGGCCGAGAAATGTAATTTTGATGTTCACTCCCAAACCGCTGCGCAGAAGTCAACCAAACTTCACCCAATAGTGTATTGTATCACAATCTAGTAGTTACATTTGAAAATTTTGTTCTAGGAAATTTTGTTTGAGCGCAATCATCAAACTTAATTAAAAAAGTCATTTAAGCCTTTTCACAGTGAGATCTATGCGATATGGCCGAGAAATGTAATTTTGATGTTAACTCCCAAACCGCTGCGCAGAAGTCAACCAAACTTCACCCATTAGTGTATTTTATCACAATCTAGTAGTTACAAATGGAAATTTGGTTCTAGGACATTTGATTTGAGCGCAATCCTCAAACTTAGGTCAAAAAAGCCATTTAAGCCTTTTCACAGTGAGATCTATGCGATATGGCCGAGAAATGTAATTTTGATGTTAACTCCCAAACCGCTGCGCAGAAGTCAACCAAACTTCACCCAATAGTGTATTGTATCACATTCTAGTAGTTACATTTGAAAATTTCGTTCTAGGACATTTGGTTTGAGCGCAATCCTCAAACTTAGGTCAAAAAAGCCATTTAAGCCTTTTCACAGTGAGATCTATGCGATATGGCCGAGAAATGTAATTTTGATGTTAACTCCCAAACCGCTGCGCAGAAGTCAACCAAACTTCACCCAATAGTGTATTGTATCACAATCTAGTAGTTACATTTGAAAATTTTGTTCTAGGAAATTTTGTTTGAGCGCAATCATCAAACTTAATTAAAAAAGTCATTTAAGCCTTTTCACAGTGAGATCTATGCGATATGGCCGAGAAATGTAATTTTGATGTTAACTCCCAAACCGCTGCGCAGAAGTTAACCAAACTTCACCCATTAGTGTATTTTATCACAATCTAGTAGTTACATGTGGAAATTTGGTTCTAGGACATTTGATTTGAGCGCAATCCTCAAACTTAGGTCAAAAAAGCCATTTAAGCCTTTTCACAGTGAGATCTATGCGATATGGCCGAGAAATGTAATTTTGATGTTAACTCCCAAACCGCTGCGCAGAAGTCAACCAAACTTCACCCAATAGTGTATTGTATCACATTCTAGTAGTTACATTTGAAAATTTCGTTCTAGGACATTTGGTTTGAGCGCAATCCTCAAACTTAGGTCAAAAAAGCCATTTAAGCCTTTTCACAGTGAGATCTATGCGATATGGCCGAGAAATGTAATTTTGATGTTAACTCCCAAACCGCTGCGCAGAAGTCAACCAAACTTCACCCAATAGTGTATTGTATCACAATCTAGTAGTTACATTTGAAAATTTTGTTCTAGGAAATTTTGTTTGAGCGCAATCATCAAACTTAGGTCAAAAAAGCCATTTAAGCCTTTTCACAGTGAGATCTATGCGATATGGCCGAGAAATGTAATTTTGATGTTAACTCCCAAACCGCTGCGCAGAAGTCAACCAAACTTCACCCAATAGTGTATTGTATCACAATCTAGTAGTTACATTTAAAAATTTTGTTCTAGGACATTTTGTTTGAACGCAATCATCAAACTTAATTAAAAAAGTCATTTAAGCCTTTTCACAGTGAGATCTATGCGATATGGCCGAGAAATGTAATTTTGATGTTAACTCCCAAACCGCTGCGCAGAAGTCAACCAAACTTCACCCATTAGTGTATTGTATCACAATCTAGTAGTTACATGTGGAAATTTGGTTATAGGACATTTGATTTGAGCGCAATCCTCAAACTTAGGTCAAAAAAGCCATTTAAGCCTTTTCACAGTGAGATCTATGCGATATGGCCGAGAAATGTAATTTTGATGTTAACTCCAAAACCGCTGCGCAGAAGTCAACCAAACTTCACCCAATAGTGTATTGTATCACAATCTAGTAGTTACATTTGAAAATTTTGTTCTAGGAAATTTTGTTTGAGCGCAATCATCAAACTTAATTAAAAAAGTCATTTAAGCCTTTTCACAGTGAGATCTATGCGATATGGCCGAGAAATGTAATTTTGATGTTAACTCCCAAACCGCTGCGCAGAAGTCAACCAAACTTCACCCATTAGTGTATTTTATCACAATCTAGTAGTTACATGTGGAAATTTGGTTCTAGGACATTTGATTTGAGCGCAATCCTCAAACTTAGGTCAAAAAAGCCATTTAAGCCTTTTCACAGTGAGATCTATGCGATATGGCCGAGAAATGTAATTTTGATGTTAACTCCCAAACCGCTGCGCAGAAGTCAACCAAACTTCACCCAATAGTGTATTGTATCACATTCTAGTAGTTACATTTGAAAATTTCGTTCTAGGAAATTTGGTTTGAGCGCAATCCTCAAACTTAGGTCAAAAAAGCCATTTAAGCCTTTTCACAGTGAGATCTATGCGATATGGCCGAGAAATGTAATTTTGATGTTAACTCCCAAACCGCTGCGCAGAAGTCAACCAAACTTCACCCAATAGTGTATTGTATCACAATCTAGTAGTTACATTTGAAAATTTTGTTCTAGGACATTTTGTTTGAACGCAATCATCAAACTTAATTAAAAAAGTCATTTAAGCCTTTTCACAGTGAGATCTATGCGATATGGCCGAGAAATGTAATTTTGATGTTAACTCCCAAACCGCTGCGCAGAAGTCAACCAAACTTCACCCAATAGTGTATTGTATCACAATCTAGTAGTTACAAATGGAAATTTGGTTCTAGGACATTTGATTTGAGCGCAATCCTCAAACTTAGGTCAAAAAAGCCATTTAAGCCTTTTCACAGTGAGATCTATGCGATATGGCCGAGAAATGTAATTTTGATGTTAACTCCCAAACCGCTGCGCAGAAGTCAACCAAACTTCACCCAATAGTGTATTGTATCACATTCTAGTAGTTACATTTGAAAATTTCGTTCTAGGACATTTGGTTTGAGCGCAATCCTCAAACTTAGGTCAAAAAAGCCATTTAAGCCTTTTCACAGTGAGATCTATGCGATATGGCCGAGAAATGTAATTTTGATGTTAACTCCCAAACCGCTGCGCAGAAGTCAACCAAACTTCACCCAATAGTGTATTGTATCACAATCTAGTAGTTACATTTGAAAATTTTGTTCTAGGAAATTTTGTTTGAGCGCAATCATCAAACTTAATTAAAAAAGTCATTTAAGCCTTTTCACAGTGAGATCTGTGCGATATGGCCGAGAAATGTAATTTTGATGTTAACTCCCAAACCGCTGCGCAGAAGTTAACCAAACTTCACCCATTAGTGTATTTTATCACAATCTAGTAGTTACATGTGGAAATTTGGTTCTAGGACATTTGATTTGAGCGCAATCCTCAAACTTAGGTCAAAAAAGCCATTTAAGCCTTTTCACAGTGAGATCTATGCGATATGGCCGAGAAATGTAATTTTGATGTTAACTCCCAAACCGCTGCGCAGAAGTCAACCAAACTTCACCCATTAGTGTATTGTATCACAATCTAGTAGTTACATTTGAAAATTTCGTTCTAGGACATTTGGTTTGAGCGCAATCCTCAAACTTAGGTCAAAAAAGCCATTTAAGCCTTTTCACAGTGAGATCTATGCGATATGGCCGAGAAATGTAATTTTGATGTTAACTCCCAAACCGCTGCGCAGAAGTCAACCAAACTTCACCCAATAGTGTATTGTATCACAATCTAGTAGTTACATTTGAAAATTTTGTTCTAGGAAATTTTGTTTGAGCGCAATCATCAAACTTAGGTCAAAAAAGCCATTTAAGCCTTTTCACAGTGAGATCTATGCGATATGGCCGAGAAATGTAATTTTGATGTTAACTCCCAAACCGCTGCGCAGAAGTCAACCAAACTTCACCCAATAGTGTATTGTATCACAATCTAGTAGTTACATTTAAAAATTTTGTTCTAGGACATTTTGTTTGAACGCAATCATCAAACTTAATTAAAAAAGTCATTTAAGCCTTTTCACAGTGAGATCTATGCGATATGGCCGAGAAATGTAATTTTGATGTTAACTCCCAAACCGCTGCGCAGAAGTCAACCAAACTTCACCCATTAGTGTATTGTATCACAATCTAGTAGTTACATGTGGAAATTTGGTTATAGGACATTTGATTTGAGCGCAATCCTCAAACTTAGGTCAAAAAAGCCATTTAAGCCTTTTCACAGTGAGATCTATGCGATATGGCCGAGAAATGTAATTTTGATGTTAACTCCCAAACCGCTGCGCAGAAGTCAACCAAACTTCACCCAATAGTGTATTGTATCACAATCTAGTAGTTACATTTGAAAATTTTGTTCTAGGAAATTTTGTTTGAGCGCAATCATCAAACTTAATTAAAAAAGTCATTTAAGCCTTTTCACAGTGAGATCTATGCGATATGGCCGAGAAATGTAATTTTGATGTTAACTCCCAAACCGCTGCGCAGAAGTCAACCAAACTTCACCCATTAGTGTATTTTATCACAATCTAGTAGTTACATGTGGAAATTTGGTTCTAGGACATTTGATTTGAGCGCAATCCTCAAACTTAGGTCAAAAAAGCCATTTAAGCCTTTTCACAGTGAGATCTATGCGATATGGCCGAGAAATGTAATTTTGATGTTAACTCCCAAACCGCTGCGCAGAAGTCAACCAAACTTCACCCAATAGTGTATTGTATCACATTCTAGTAGTTACATTTGAAAATTTCGTTCTAGGACATTTGGTTTGAGCGCAATCCTCAAACTTAGGTCAAAAAAGCCATTTAAGCCTTTTCACAGTGAGATCTATGCGATATGGCCGAGAAATGTAATTTTGATGTTAACTCCCAAACCGCTGCGCAGAAGTCAACCAAACTTCACCCAATAGTGTATTGTATCACAATCTAGTAGTTACATTTGAAAATTTTGTTCTAGGACATTTTGTTTGAACGCAATCATCAAACTTAATTAAAAAAGTCATTTAAGCCTTTTCACAGTGAGATCTATGCGATATGGCCGAGAAATGTAATTTTGATGTTAACTCCCAAACCGCTGCGCAGAAGTCAACCAAACTTCACCCAATAGTGTATTGTATCACAATCTAGTAGTTACATTTGAAAATTTTGTTCTAGGACATTTTGTTTGAGCGCAATCCTCAAACTTAGGTCAAAAAAGCCATTTAAGCCTTTTCACAGTGAGATCTATGCGATATGGCCGAGAAATGTAATTTTGATGTTAACTCCCAAACCGCTGCGCAGAAGTCAACCAAACTTCACCCAATAGTGTATTGTATCACAATCTAGTAGTTACATTTGAAAATTTTGTTCTAGGACATTTTGTTTGAACGCAATCATCAAACTTAATTAAAAAAGTCATTTAAGCCTTTTCACAGTGAGATCTATGCGATATGGCCGAGAAATGTAATTTTGATGTTAACTCCCAAACCGCTGCGCAGAAGTCAACCAAACTTCACCCAATAGTGTATTGTATCACAATCTAGTAGTTACATTTGAAAATTTTGTTCTAGGACATTTTGTTTGAACGCAATCATCAAACTTAATTAAAAAAGTCATTTAAGCCTTTTCACAGTGAGATCTATGCGATATGGCCGAGAAATGTAATTTTGATGTTAACTCCCAAACCGCTGCGCAGAAGTCAACCAAACTTCACCCAATAGTGTATTGTATCACAATCTAGTAGTTACATTTGAAAATTTTGTTCTAGGACATTTTGTTTGAGCGCAATCCTCAAACTTAGGTCAAAAAAGCCATTTAAGCCTTTTCACAGTGAGATCTATGCGATATGGCCGAGAAATGTAATTTTGATGTTAACTCCCAAACCGCTGCGCAGAAGTCAACCAAACTTCACCCAATAGTGTATTGTATCACAATCTAGTAGTTACATTTGAAAATTTTGTTCTAGGACATTTTGTTTGAACGCAATCATCAAACTTAATTAAAAAAGTCATTTAAGCCTTTTCACAGTGAGATCTATGCGATATGGCCGAGAAATGTAATTTTGATGTTAACTCCCAAACCGCTGCGCAGAAGTCAACCAAACTTCACCCAATAGTGTATTGTATCACAATCTAGTAGTTACATTTGAAAATTTTGTTCTAGGAAATTTTGTTTGAGCGCAATCATCAAACTTAATTAAAAAAGTCATTTAAGCCTTTTCACAGTGAGATCTATGCGATATGGCCGAGAAATGTAATTTTGATGTTAACTCCCAAACCGCTGCGCAGAAGTCAACCAAACTTCACCCAATAGTGTATTGTATCACAATCTAGTAGTTACATTTGAAAATTTTGTTCTAGGAAATTTTGTTTGAGCGCAATCATCAAACTTAATTAAAAAAGTCATTTAAGCCTTTTCACAGTGAGATCTATGCGATATGGCCGAGAAATGTAATTTTGATGTTAACTCCCAAACCGCTGCGCAGAAGTCAACCAAACTTCACCCATTAGTGTATTTTATCACAATCTAGTAGTTACATGTGGAAATTTGGTTTTAGGACATTTGATTTGAGCGCAATCCTCAAACTTAGGTCAAAAAAGCCATTTAAGCCTTTTCACAGTGAGATCTATGCGATATGGCCGAGAAATGTAATTTTGATGTTAACTCCCAAACCGCTGCGCAGAAGTCAACCAAACTTCACCCAATAGTGTATTGTATCACATTCTAGTAGTTACATTTGAAAATTTCGTTCTAGGACATTTGGTTTGAGCGCAATCCTCAAACTTAGGTCAAAAAAGCCATTTAAGCCTTTTCACAGTGAGATCTATGCGATATGGCCGAGAAATGTAATTTTGATGATAACTCCCAAACCGCTGCGCAGAAGTCAACCAAACTTCACCCAATAGTGTATTGTATCACAATCTAGTAGTTACATTTGAAAATTTTGTTCTAGGACATTTTGTTTGAACGCAATCATCAAACTTAATTAAAAAAGTCATTTAAGCCTTTTCACAGTGAGATCTATGCGATATGGCCGAGAAATGTAATTTTGATGTTAACTCCCAAACCGCTGCGCAGAAGTCAACCAAACTTCACCCAATAGTGTATTGTATCACAATCTAGTAGTTACATTTGAAAATTTTGTTCTAGGACATTTTGTTTGAGCGCAATCCTCAAACTTAGGTCAAAAAAGCCATTAAAGCCTTTTCACAGTGAGATCTATGCGATATGGCCGAGAAATGTAATTTTGATGTTAACTCCCAAACCGCTGCGCAGAAGTCAACCAAACTTCACCCAATAGTGTATTCTATCACAATCTAGTAGTTACATTTGAAAATTTTGTTCTAGGACATTTTGTTTGAACGCAATCATCAAACTTAATTAAAAAAGTCATTTAAGCCTTTTCACAGTGAGATCTATGCGATATGGCCGAGAAATGTAATTTTGATGTTAACTCCCAAACCGCTGCGCAGAAGTCAACCAAACTTCACCCAATAGTGTATTGTATCACAATCTAGTAGTTACATTTGAAAATTTTGTTCTAGGAAATTTTGTTTGAGCGCAATCATCAAACTTAATTAAAAAAGTCATTTAAGCCTTTTCACAGTGAGATCTATGCGATATGGCCGAGAAATGTAATTTTGATGTTAACTCCCAAACCGCTGCGCAGAAGTCAACCAAACTTCACCCATTAGTGTATTTTATCACAATCTAGTAGTTACATGTGGAAATTTGGTTCTAGGACATTTGATTTGAGCGCAATCCTCAAACTTAGGTCAAAAAAGCCATTTAAGCCTTTTCACAGTGAGATCTATGCGATATGGCCGAGAAATGTAATTTTGATGTTAACTCCCAAACCGCTGCGCAGAAGTCAACCAAACTTCACCCAATAGTGTATTGTATCACAATCTAGTAGTTACATTTAAAAATTTTGTTCTAGGACATTTTGTTTGAACGCAATCATCAAACTTAATTAAAAAAGTCATTTAAGCCTTTTCACAGTGAGATCTATGCGATATGGCCGAGAAATGTAATTTTGATGTTAACTCCCAAACCGCTGCGCAGAAGTCAACCAAACTTCACCCATTAGTGTATTGTATCACAATCTAGTAGTTACATGTGGAAATTTGGTTATAGGACATTTGATTTGAGCGCAATTCTCAAACTTAGGTCAAAAAAGCCATTTAAGCCTTTTCACAGTGAGATCTATGCGATATGGCCGAGAAATGTAATATTGATGTTAACTCCCAAACCGCTGCGCAGAAGTCAACCAAACTTCACCCAATAGTGTATTGTATCACAATCTAGTAGTTACATTTGAAAATTTTGTTCTAGGAAATTTTGTTTGAGCGCAATCATCAAACTTAATTAAAAAAGTCATTTAAGCCTTTTCACAGTGAGATCTATGCGATATGGCCGAGAAATGTAATTTTGATGTTAACTCCCAAACCGCTGCGCAGAAGTCAACCAAACTTCACCCATTAGTGTATTTTATCACAATCTAGTAGTTACATGTGGAAATTTGGTTCTAGGACATTTGATTTGAGCGCAATCCTCAAACTTAGGTCAAAAAAGCCATTTAAGCCTTTTCACAGTGAGATCTATGCGATATGGCCGAGAAATGTAATTTTGATGTTCACTCCCAAACCGCTGCGCAGAAGTCAACCAAACTTCACCCAATAGTGTATTGTATCACAATCTAGTAGTTACATTTGAAAATTTTGTTCTAGGAAATTTTGTTTGAGCGCAATCATCAAACTTAATTAAAAAAGTCATTTAAGCCTTTTCACAGTGAGATCTATGCGATATGGCCGAGAAATGTAATTTTGATGTTAACTCCCAAACCGCTGCGCAGAAGTCAACCAAACTTCACCCATTAGTGTATTTTATCACAATCTAGTAGTTACATGTGGAAATTTGGTTCTAGGACATTTGATTTGAGCGCAATCCTCAAACTTAGGTCAAAAAAGCCATTTAAGCCTTTTCACAGTGAGATCTATGCGATATGGCCGAGAAATGTAATTTTGATGTTAACTCCCAAACCGCTGCGCAGAAGTCAACCAAACTTCACCCAATAGTGTATTGTATCACAATCTAGTAGTTACATTTAAAAATTTTGTTCTAGGACATTTTGTTTGAACGCAATCATCAAACTTAATTAAAAAAGTCATTTAAGCCTTTTCACAGTGAGATCTATGCGATATGGCCGAGAAATGTAATTTTGATGTTAACTCCCAAACCGCTGCGCAGAAGTCAACCAAACTTCACCCATTAGTGTATTGTATCACAATCTAGTAGTTACATGTGGAAATTTGGTTATAGGACATTTGATTTGAGCGCAATCCTCAAACTTAGGTCAAAAAAGCCATTTAAGCCTTTTCACAGTGAGATCTATGCGATATGGCCGAGAAATGTAATTTTGATGTTCACTCCCAAACCGCTGCGCAGAAGTCAACCAAACTTCACCCAATAGTGTATTGTATCACAATCTAGTAGTTACATTTGAAAATTTTGTTCTAGGAAATTTTGTTTGAGCGCAATCATCAAACTTAATTAAAAAAGTCATTTAAGCCTTTTCACAGTGAGATCTATGCGATATGGCCGAGAAATGTAATTTTGATGTTAACTCCCAAACCGCTGCGCAGAAGTCAACCAAACTTCACCCAATAGTGTATTGTATCACAATCTAGTAGTTACATTTGAAAATTTTGTTCTAGGACATTTTGTTTGAACGCAATCATCAAACTTAATTAAAAAAGTCATTTAAGCCTTTTCACAGTGAGATCTATGCGATATGGCCGAGAAATGTAATTTTGATGTTAACTCCCAAACCGCTGCGCAGAAGTCAACCAAACTTCACCCATTAGTGTATTTTATCACAATCTAGTAGTTACATGTGGAAATTTGGTTCTAGGACATTTGATTTGAGCGCAAACCTCAAACTTAGGTCAAAAAAGCCATTTAAGCCTTTTCACAGTGAGATCTATGCGATATGGCCGAGAAATGTAATTTTGATGTTAACTCCCAAACCGCTGCGCAGAAGTCAACCAAACTTCACCCAATAGTGTATTGTATCACAATCTAGTAGTTACATTTAAAAATTTTGTTCTAGGACATTTTGTTTGAACGCAATCATCAAACTTAATTAAAAAAGTCATTTAAGCCTTTTCACAGTGAGATCTATGCGATATGGCCGAGAAATGTAATTTTGATGTTAACTCCCAAACCGCTGCGCAGAAGTCAACCAAACTTCACCCAATAGTGTATTGTATCACAATCTAGTAGTTACATTTAAAAATTTTGTTCTAGGACATTTTGTTTGAACGCAATCATCAAACTTAATTAAAAAAGTCATTTAAGCCTTTTCACAGTGAGATCTATGCGATATGGCCGAGAAATGTAATTTTGATGTTAACTCCCAAACCGCTGCGCAGAAGTCAACCAAACTTCACCCATTAGTGTATTGTATCACAATCTAGTAGTTACATGTGGAAATTTGGTTATAGGACATTTGATTTGAGCGCAATCCTCAAACTTAGGTCAAAAAAGCCATTTAAGCCTTTTCACAGTGAGATCTATGCGATATGGCCGAGAAATGTAATTTTGATGTTAACTCCCAAACCGCTGCGCAGAAGTCAACCAAACTTCACCCAATAGTGTATTGTATCACAATCTAGTAGTTACATTTGAAAATTTTGTTCTAGGAAATTTTGTTTGAGCGCAATCATCAAACTTAATTAAAAAAGTCATTTAAGCCTTTTCACAGTGAGATCTATGCGATATGGCCGAGAAATGTAATTTTGATGTTAACTCCCAAACCGCTGCGCAGAAGTCAACCAAACTTCACCCATTAGTGTATTTTATCACAATCTAGTAGTTACATGTGGAAATTTGGTTCTAGGACATTTGATTTGAGCGCAATCCTCAAACTTAGGTCAAAAAAGCCATTTAAGCCTTTTCACAGTGAGATCTATGCGATATGGCCGAGAAATGTAATTTTGATGTTAACTCCCAAACCGCTGCGCAGAAGTCAACCAAACTTCACCCAATAGTGTATTGTATCACATTCTAGTAGTTACATTTGAAAATTTCGTTCTAGGACATTTGGTTTGAGCGCAATCCTCAAACTTAGGTCAAAAAAGCCATTTAAGCCTTTTCACAGTGAGATCTATGCGATATGGCCGAGAAATGTAATTTTGATGTTAACTCCCAAACCGCTGCGCAGAAGTCAACCAAACTTCACCCAATAGTGTATTGTATCACAATCTAGTAGTTACATTTGAAAATTTTGTTCTAGGACATTTTGTTTGAACGCAATCATCAAACTTAATTAAAAAAGTCATTTAAGCCTTTTCACAGTGAGATCTATGCGATATGGCCGAGAAATGTAATTTTGATGTTAACTCCCAAACCGCTGCGCAGAAGTCAACCAAACTTCACCCAATAGTGTATTGTATCACAATCTAGTAGTTACATTTGAAAATTTTGTTCTAGGACATTTTGTTTGAGCGCAATCCTCAAACTTAGGTCAAAAAAGCCATTTAAGCCTTTTCACAGTGAGATCTATGCGATATGGCCGAGAAATGTAATTTTGATGTTAACTCCCAAACCGCTGCGCAGAAGTCAACCAAACTTCACCCAATAGTGTATTGTATCACAATCTAGTAGTTACATTTGAAAATTTTGTTCTAGGACATTTTGTTTGAACGCAATCATCAAACTTAATTAAAAAAGTCATTTAAGCCTTTTCACAGTGAGATCTATGCGATATGGCCGAGAAATGTAATTTTGATGTTAACTCCCAAACCGCTGCGCAGAAGTCAACCAAACTTCACCCAATAGTGTATTGTATCACAATCTAGTAGTTACATTTGAAAATTTTGTTCTAGGACATTTTGTTTGAGCGCAATCCTCAAACTTAGGTCAAAAAAGCCATTTAAGCCTTTTCACAGTGAGATCTATGCGATATGGCCGAGAAATGTAATTTTGATGTTAACTCCCAAACCGCTGCGCAGAAGTCAACCAAACTTCACCCAATAGTGTATTGTATCACAATCTAGTAGTTACATTTGAAAATTTTGTTCTAGGACATTTTGTTTGAACGCAATCATCAAACTTAATTAAAAAAGTCATTTAAGCCTTTTCACAGTGAGATCTATGCGATATGGCCGAGAAATGTAATTTTGATGTTAACTCCCAAACCGCTGCGCAGAAGTCAACCAAACTTCACCCAATAGTGTATTGTATCACAATCTAGTAGTTACATTTGAAAATTTTGTTCTAGGAAATTTTGTTTGAGCGCAATCATCAAACTTAATTAAAAAAGTCATTTAAGCCTTTTCACAGTGAGATCTATGCGATATGGCCGAGAAATGTAATTTTGATGTTAACTCCCAAACCGCTGCGCAGAAGTCAACCAAACTTCACCCAATAGTGTATTGTATCACAATCTAGTAGTTACATTTGAAAATTTTGTTCTAGGAAATTTTGTTTGAGCGCAATCATCAAACTTAATTAAAAAAGTCATTTAAGCCTTTTCACAGTGAGATCTATGCGATATGGCCGAGAAATGTAATTTTGATGTTAACTCCCAAACCGCTGCGCAGAAGTCAACCAAACTTCACCCATTAGTGTATTTTATCACAATCTAGTAGTTACATGTGGAAATTTGGTTCTAGGACATTTGATTTGAGCGCAATCCTCAAACTTAGGTCAAAAAAGCCATTTAAGCCTTTTCACAGTGAGATCTATGCGATATGGCCGAGAAATGTAATTTTGATGTTAACTCCCAAACCGCTGCGCAGAAGTCAACCAAACTTCACCCAATAGTGTATTGTATCACATTCTAGTAGTTACATTTGAAAATTTCGTTCTAGGACATTTGGTTTGAGCGCAATCCTCAAACTTAGGTCAAAAAAGCCATTTAAGCCTTTTCACAGTGAGATCTATGCGATATGGCCGAGAAATGTAATTTTGATGATAACTCCCAAACCGCTGCGCAGAAGTCAACCAAACTTCACCCAATAGTGTATTGTATCACAATCTAGTAGTTACATTTGAAAATTTTGTTCTAGGACATTTTGTTTGAACGCAATCATCAAACTTAATTAAAAAAGTCATTTAAGCCTTTTCACAGTGAGATCTATGCGATATGGCCGAGAAATGTAATTTTGATGTTAACTCCCAAACCGCTGCGCAGAAGTCAACCAAACTTCACCCAATAGTGTATTGTATCACAATCTAGTAGTTACATTTGAAAATTTTGTTCTAGGACATTTTGTTTGAGCGCAATCCTCAAACTTAGGTCAAAAAAGCCATTAAAGCCTTTTCACAGTGAGATCTATGCGATATGGCCGAGAAATGTAATTTTGATGTTAACTCCCAAACCGCTGCGCAGAAGTCAACCAAACTTCACCCAATAGTGTATTCTATCACAATCTAGTAGTTACATTTGAAAATTTTGTTCTAGGACATTTTGTTTGAACGCAATCATCAAACTTAATTAAAAAAGTCATTTAAGCCTTTTCACAGTGAGATCTATGCGATATGGCCGAGAAATGTAATTTTGATGTTAACTCCCAAACCGCTGCGCAGAAGTCAACCAAACTTCACCCAATAGTGTATTGTATCACAATCTAGTAGTTACATTTGAAAATTTTGTTCTAGGAAATTTTGTTTGAGCGCAATCATCAAACTTAATTAAAAAAGTCATTTAAGCCTTTTCACAGTGAGATCTATGCGATATGGCCGAGAAATGTAATTTTGATGTTAACTCCCAAACCGCTGCGCAGAAGTCAACCAAACTTCACCCATTAGTGTATTTTATCACAATCTAGTAGTTACATGTGGAAATTTGGTTCTAGGACATTTGATTTGAGCGCAATCCTCAAACTTAGGTCAAAAAAGCCATTTAAGCCTTTTCACAGTGAGATCTATGCGATATGGCCGTGAAATGTAATTTTGATGTTAACTCCCAAACCGCTGCGCAGAAGTCAACCAAACTTCACCCAATAGTGTATTGTATCACAATCTAGTAGTTACATTTAAAAATTTTGTTCTAGGACATTTTGTTTGAACGCAATCATCAAACTTAATTAAAAAAGTCATTTAAGCCTTTTCACAGTGAGATCTATGCGATATGGCCGAGAAATGTAATTTTGATGTTAACTCCCAAACCGCTGCGCAGAAGTCAACCAAACTTCACCCATTAGTGTATTGTATCACAATCTAGTAGTTACATGTGGAAATTTGGTTATAGGACATTTGATTTGAGCGCAATTCTCAAACTTAGGTCAAAAAAGCCATTTAAGCCTTTTCACAGTGAGATCTATGCGATATGGCCGAGAAATGTAATATTGATGTTAACTCCCAAACCGCTGCGCAGAAGTCAACCAAACTTCACCCAATAGTGTATTGTATCACAATCTAGTAGTTACATTTGAAAATTTTGTTCTAGGAAATTTTGTTTGAGCGCAATCATCAAACTTAATTAAAAAAGTCATTTAAGCCTTTTCACAGTGAGATCTATGCGATATGGCCGTGAAATGTAATTTTGATGTTAACTCCCAAACCGCTGCGCAGAAGTCAACCAAACTTCACCCATTAGTGTATTTTATCACAATCTAGTAGTTACATGTGGAAATTTGGTTCTAGGACATTTGATTTGAGCGCAATCCTCAAACTTAGGTCAAAAAAGCCATTTAAGCCTTTTCACAGTGAGATCTATGCGATATGGCCGAGAAATGTAATTTTGATGTTCACTCCCAAACCGCTGCGCAGAAGTCAACCAAACTTCACCCAATAGTGTATTGTATCACAATCTAGTAGTTACATTTGAAAATTTTGTTCTAGGAAATTTTGTTTGAGCGCAATCATCAAACTTAATTAAAAAAGTCATTTAAGCCTTTTCACAGTGAGATCTATGCGATATGGCCGAGAAATGTAATTTTGATGTTAACTCCCAAACCGCTGCGCAGAAGTCAACCAAACTTCACCCATTAGTGTATTTTATCACAATCTAGTAGTTACATGTGGAAATTTGGTTCTAGGACATTTGATTTGAGCGCAATCCTCAAACTTAGGTCAAAAAAGCCATTTAAGCCTTTTCACAGTGAGATCTATGCGATATGGCCGAGAAATGTAATTTTGATGTTAACTCCCAAACCGCTGCGCAGAAGTCAACCAAACTTCACCCAATAGTGTATTGTATCACAATCTAGTAGTTACATTTAAAAATTTTGTTCTAGGACATTTTGTTTGAACGCAATCATCAAACTTAATTAAAAAAGTCATTTAAGCCTTTTCACAGTGAGATCTATGCGATATGGCCGAGAAATGTAATTTTGATGTTAACTCCCAAACCGCTGCGCAGAAGTCAACCAAACTTCACCCATTAGTGTATTGTATCACAATCTAGTAGTTACATGTGGAAATTTGGTTATAGGACATTTGATTTGAGCGCAATCCTCAAACTTAGGTCAAAAAAGCCATTTAAGCCTTTTCACAGTGAGATCTATGCGATATGGCCGAGAAATGTAATTTTGATGTTCACTCCCAAACCGCTGCGCAGAAGTCAACCAAACTTCACCCAATAGTGTATTGTATCACAATCTAGTAGTTACATTTGAAAATTTTGTTCTAGGAAATTTTGTTTGAGCGCAATCATCAAACTTAATTAAAAAAGTCATTTAAGCCTTTTCACAGTGAGATCTATGCGATATGGCCGAGAAATGTAATTTTGATGTTAACTCCCAAACCGCTGCGCAGAAGTCAACCAAACTTCACCCATTAGTGTATTGTATCACAATCTAGTAGTTACAAATGGAAATTTGGTTCTAGGACATTTTGTTTGAGCGCAATCCTCAAACTTAGGTCAAAAAAGCCATTTAAGCCTTTTCACAGTGAGATCTATGCGATATGGCCGAGAAATGTAATTTTGATGATAACTCCCAAACCGCTGCGCAGAAGTCAACCAAACTTCACCCAATAGTGTATTGTATCACAATCTAGTAGTTACATTTGAAAATTTTGTTCTAGGACATTTTGTTTGAACGCAATCATCAAACTTAATTAAAAAAGTCATTTAAGCCTTTTCACAGTGAGATCTATGCGATATGGCCGAGAAATGTAATTTTGATGTTAACTCCCAAACCGCTGCGCAGAAGTCAACCAAACTTCACCCAATAGTGTATTGTATCACAATCTAGTAGTTACATTTGAAAATTTTGTTCTAGGACATTTTGTTTGAGCGCAATCCTCAAACTTAGGTCAAAAAAGCCATTAAAGCCTTTTCACAGTGAGATCTATGCGATATGGCCGAGAAATGTAATTTTGATGTTAACTCCCAAACCGCTGCGCAGAAGTCAACCAAACTTCACCCAATAGTGTATTCTATCACAATCTAGTAGTTACATTTGAAAATTTTGTTCTAGGACATTTTGTTTGAACGCAATCATCAAACTTAATTAAAAAAGTCATTTAAGCCTTTTCACAGTGAGATCTATGCGATATGGCCGAGAAATGTAATTTTGATGTTAACTCCCAAACCGCTGCGCAGAAGTCAACCAAACTTCACCCAATAGTGTATTGTATCACAATCTAGTAGTTACATTTGAAAATTTTGTTCTAGGAAATTTTGTTTGAGCGCAATCATCAAACTTAATTAAAAAAGTCATTTAAGCCTTTTCACAGTGAGATCTATGCGATATGGCCGAGAAATGTAATTTTGATGTTAACTCCCAAACCGCTGCGCAGAAGTCAACCAAACTTCACCCATTAGTGTATTTTATCACAATCTAGTAGTTACATGTGGAAATTTGGTTCTAGGACATTTGATTTGAGCGCAATCCTCAAACTTAGGTCAAAAAAGCCATTTAAGCCTTTTCACAGTGAGATCTATGCGATATGGCCGAGAAATGTAATTTTGATGTTAACTCCCAAACCGCTGCGCAGAAGTCAACCAAACTTCACCCAATAGTGTATTGTATCACAATCTAGTAGTTACATTTAAAAATTTTGTTCTAGGACATTTTGTTTGAACGCAATCATCAAACTTAATTAAAAAAGTCATTTAAGCCTTTTCACAGTGAGATCTATGCGATATGGCCGAGAAATGTAATTTTGATGTTAACTCCCAAACCGCTGCGCAGAAGTCAACCAAACTTCACCCATTAGTGTATTGTATCACAATCTAGTAGTTACATGTGGAAATTTGGTTATAGGACATTTGATTTGAGCGCAATTCTCAAACTTAGGTCAAAAAAGCCATTTAAGCCTTTTCACAGTGAGATCTATGCGATATGGCCGAGAAATGTAATATTGATGTTAACTCCCAAACCGCTGCGCAGAAGTCAACCAAACTTCACCCAATAGTGTATTGTATCACAATCTAGTAGTTACATTTGAAAATTTTGTTCTAGGAAATTTTGTTTGAGCGCAATCATCAAACTTAATTAAAAAAGTCATTTAAGCCTTTTCACAGTGAGATCTATGCGATATGGCCGAGAAATGTAATTTTGATGTTAACTCCCAAACCGCTGCGCAGAAGTCAACCAAACTTCACCCATTAGTGTATTTTATCACAATCTAGTAGTTACATGTGGAAATTTGGTTCTAGGACATTTGATTTGAGCGCAATCCTCAAACTTAGGTCAAAAAAGCCATTTAAGCCTTTTCACAGTGAGATCTATGCGATATGGCCGAGAAATGTAATTTTGATGTTCACTCCCAAACCGCTGCGCAGAAGTCAACCAAACTTCACCCAATAGTGTATTGTATCACAATCTAGTAGTTACATTTGAAAATTTTGTTCTAGGAAATTTTGTTTGAGCGCAATCATCAAACTTAATTAAAAAAGTCATTTAAGCCTTTTCACAGTGAGATCTATGCGATATGGCCGAGAAATGTAATTTTGATGTTAACTCCCAAACCGCTGCGCAGAAGTCAACCAAACTTCACCCATTAGTGTATTTTATCACAATCTAGTAGTTACATGTGGAAATTTGGTTCTAGGACATTTGATTTGAGCGCAATCCTCAAACTTAGGTCAAAAAAGCCATTTAAGCCTTTTCACAGTGAGATCTATGCGATATGGCCGAGAAATGTAATTTTGATGTTAACTCCCAAACCGCTGCGCAGAAGTCAACCAAACTTCACCCAATAGTGTATTGTATCACAATCTAGTAGTTACATTTAAAAATTTTGTTCTAGGACATTTTGTTTGAACGCAATCATCAAACTTAATTAAAAAAGTCATTTAAGCCTTTTCACAGTGAGATCTATGCGATATGGCCGAGAAATGTAATTTTGATGTTAACTCCCAAACCGCTGCGCAGAAGTCAACCAAACTTCACCCATTAGTGTATTGTATCACAATCTAGTAGTTACATGTGGAAATTTGGTTATAGGACATTTGATTTGAGCGCAATCCTCAAACTTAGGTCAAAAAAGCCATTTAAGCCTTTTCACAGTGAGATCTATGCGATATGGCCGAGAAATGTAATTTTGATGTTCACTCCCAAACCGCTGCGCAGAAGTCAACCAAACTTCACCCAATAGTGTATTGTATCACAATCTAGTAGTTACATTTGAAAATTTTGTTCTAGGAAATTTTGTTTGAGCGCAATCATCAAACTTAATTAAAAAAGTCATTTAAGCCTTTTCACAGTGAGATCTATGCGATATGGCCGAGAAATGTAATTTTGATGTTAACTCCCAAACCGCTGCGCAGAAGTCAACCAAACTTCACCCATTAGTGTATTGTATCACAATCTAGTAGTTACAAATGGAAATTTGGTTCTAGGACATTTGATTTGAGCGCAATCCTCAAACTTAGGTCAAAAAAGCCATTTAAGCCTTTTTAAAATGAGATCTATGCGATATGGCCGAGAAATGTAATTTTGATGTTAACTCCCAAACCGCTGCGCAGAAGTCAACCAAACTTCACCCAATAGTGTATTGTATCACATTCTAGTAGTTACATTTGAAAATTTCGTTCTAGGACATTTGGTTTGAGCGCAATCCTCAAACTTAGGTCAAAAAAGCCATTTAAGCCTTTTCACAGTGAGATCTATGCGATATGGCCGAGAAATGTAATTTTGATGTTAACTCCCAAACCGCTGCGCAGAAGTCAACCAAACTTCACCCAATAGTGTATTGTATCACAATCTAGTAGTTACATTTGAAAATTTTGTTCTAGGAAATTTTGTTTGAGCGCAATCATCAAACTTAATTAAAAAAGTCATTTAAGCCTTTTCACAGTGAGATCTATGCGATATGGCCGAGAAATGTAATTTTGATGTTAACTCCCAAACCGCTGCGCAGAAGTTAACCAAACTTCACCCATTAGTGTATTTTATCACAATCTAGTAGTTACATGTGGAAATTTGGTTCTAGGACATTTGATTTGAGCGCAATCCTCAAACTTAGGTCAAAAAAGCCATTTAAGCCTTTTCACAGTGAGATCTATGCGATATGGCCGAGAAATGTAATTTTGATGTTAACTCCCAAACCGCTGCGCAGAAGTCAACCAAACTTCACCCAATAGTGTATTGTATCACATTCTAGTAGTTACATTTGAAAATTTCGTTCTAGGACATTTGGTTTGAGCGCAATCCTCAAACTTAGGTCAAAAAAGCCATTTAAGCCTTTTCACAGTGAGATCTATGCGATATGGCCGAGAAATGTAATTTTGATGTTAACTCCCAAACCGCTGCGCAGAAGTCAACCAAACTTCACCCAATAGTGTATTGTATCACAATCTAGTAGTTACATTTGAAAATTTTATTCTAGGACATTTGATTTGAGTGCAATCCTCAAACTTAGGTCAAAAAAGCCATTTAAGCCTTTTCACAGTGAGATCTATGCGATATGGCCGAGAAATGTAATTTTGATGTTAACTCCCAAACCGCTGCGCAGAAGTCAACCAAACTTCACCCAATAGTGTATTGTATCACAATCTAGTAGTTACATTTGAAAATTTTGTTCTAGGAAATTTTGTTTGAGCGCAATCATCAAACTTAATTAAAAAAGTCATTTAAGCCTTTTCACAGTGAGATCTATGCGATATGGCCGAGAAATGTAATTTTGATGTTAACTCCCAAACCGCTGCGCAGAAGTCAACCAAACTTCACCCATTAGTGTATTTTATCACAATCTAGTAGTTACATGTGGAAATTTGGTTCTAGGACATTTGATTTGAGCGCAATCCTCAAACTTAGGTCAAAAAAGCCATTTAAGCCTTTTCACAGTTAGATCTATGCGATATGGCCGAGAAATGTAATTTTGATGTTAACTCCCAAACCGCTGCGCAGAAGTCAACCAAACTTCACCCAATAGTGTATTGTATCACATTCTAGTAGTTACATTTGAAAATTTCGTTCTAGGACATTTGGTTTGAGCGCAATCCTCAAACTTAGGTCAAAAAAGCCATTTAAGCCTTTTCACAGTGAGATCTATGCGATATGGCCGAGAAATGTAATTTTGATGTTAACTCCCAAACCGCTGCGCAGAAGTCAACCAAACTTCACCCAATAGTGTATTGTATCACAATCTAGTAGTTACATTTGAAAATTTTGTTCTAGGACATTTTGTTTGAACGCAATCATCAAACTTAATTAAAAAAGTCATTTAAGCCTTTTCACAGTGAGATCTATGCGATATGGCCGAGAAATGTAATTTTGATGTTAACTCCCAAACCGCTGCGCAGAAGTCAACCAAACTTCACCCAATAGTGTATTGTATCACAATCTAGTAGTTACATTTGAAAATTTTGTTCTAGGACATTTTGTTTGAGCGCAATCCTCAAACTTAGGTCAAAAAAGCCATTTAAGCCTTTTCACAGTGAGATCTATGCGATATGGCCGAGAAATGTAATTTTGATGTTAACTCCCAAACCGCTGCGCAGAAGTCAACCAAACTTCACCCAATAGTGTATTGTATCACAATCTAGTAGTTACATTTGAAAATTTTGTTCTAGGACATTTTGTTTGAACGCAATCATCAAACTTAATTAAAAAAGTCATTTAAGCCTTTTCACAGTGAGATCTATGCGATATGGCCGAGAAATGTAATTTTGATGTTAACTCCCAAACCGCTGCGCAGAAGTCAACCAAACTTCACCCAATAGTGTATTGTATCACAATCTAGTAGTTACATTTGAAAATTTTGTTCTAGGACATTTTGTTTGAACGCAATCATCAAACTTAATTAAAAAAGTCATTTAAGCCTTTTCACAGTGAGATCTATGCGATATGGCCGAGAAATGTAATTTTGATGTTAACTCCCAAACCGCTGCGCAGAAGTCAACCAAACTTCACCCAATAGTGTATTGTATCACAATCTAGTAGTTACATTTGAAAATTTTGTTCTAGGACATTTTGTTTGAGCGCAATCCTCAAACTTAGGTAAAAAAAGCCATTTAAGCCTTTTCACAGTGAGATCTATGCGATATGGCCGAGAAATGTAATTTTGATGTTAACTCCCAAACCGCTGCGCAGAAGTCCACCAAACTTCACCCAATAGTGTATTGTATCACAATCTAGTAGTTACATTTGAAAATTTTGTTCTAGGACATTTTGTTTGAACGCAATCATCAAACTTAATTAAAAAAGTCATTTAAGCCTTTTCACAGTGAGATCTATGCGATATGGCCGAGAAATGTAATTTTGATGTTAACTCCCAAACCGCTGCGCAGAAGTCAACCAAACTTCACCCAATAGTGTATTGTATCACAATCTAGTAGTTACATTTGAAAATTTTGTTCTAGGAAATTTTGTTTGAGCGCAACCATCAAACTTAATTAAAAAAGTCATTTAAGCCTTTTCACAGTGAGATCTATGCGATATGGCCGAGAAATGTAATTTTGATGTTAACTCCCAAACCGCTGCGCAGAAGTCAACCAAACTTCACCCATTAGTGTATTTTATCACAATCTAGTAGTTACATGTGGAAATTTGGTTCTAGGACATTTGATTTGAGCGCAATCCTCAAACTTAGGTCAAAAAAGCCATTTAAGCCTTTTCACAGTGAGATCTATGCGATATGGCCGAGAAATGTAATTTTGATGTTAACTCCCAAACCGCTGCGCAGAAGTCAACCAAACTTCACCCAATAGTGTATTGTATCACAATCTAGTAGTTACATTTAAAAATTTTGTTCTAGGACATTTTGTTTGAACGCAATCATCAAACTTAATTAAAAAAGTCATTTAAGCCTTTTCACAGTGAGATCTATGCGATATGGCCGAGAAATGTAATTTTGATGTTAACTCCCAAACCGCTGCGCAGAAGTCAACCAAACTTCACCCATTAGTGTATTGTATCACAATCTAGTAGTTACATGTGGAAATTTGGTTATAGGACATTTGATTTGAGCGCAATTCTCAAACTTAGGTCAAAAAAGCCATTTAAGCCTTTTCACAGTGAGATCTATGCGATATGGCCGAGAAATGTAATATTGATGTTAACTCCCAAACCGCTGCGCAGAAGTCAACCAAACTTCACCCAATAGTGTATTGTATCACAATCTAGTAGTTACATTTGAAAATTTTGTTCTAGGAAATTTTGTTTGAGCGCAATCATCAAACTTAATTAAAAAAGTCATTTAAGCCTTTTCACAGTGAGATCTATGCGATATGGCCGAGAAATGTAATTTTGATGTTAACTCCCAAACCGCTGCGCAGAAGTCAACCAAACTTCACCCATTAGTGTATTTTATCACAATCTAGTAGTTACATGTGGAAATTTGGTTCTAGGACATTTGATTTGAGCGCAATCCTCAAACTTAGGTCAAAAAAGCCATTTAAGCCTTTTCACAGTGAGATCTATGCGATATGGCCGAGAAATGTAATTTTGATGTTCACTCCCAAACCGCTGCGCAGAAGTCAACCAAACTTCACCCAATAGTGTATTGTATCACAATCTAGTAGTTACATTTGAAAATTTTGTTCTAGGAAATTTTGTTTGAGCGCAATCATCAAACTTAATTAAAAAAGTCATTTAAGCCTTTTCACAGTGAGATCTATGCGATATGGCCGAGAAATGTAATTTTGATGTTAACTCCCAAACCGCTGCGCAGAAGTCAACCAAACTTCACCCATTAGTGTATTTTATCACAATCTAGTAGTTACATGTGGAAATTTGGTTCTAGGACATTTGATTTGAGCGCAATCCTCAAACTTAATTAAAAAAGTCATTTAAGCCTTTTCACAGTGAGATCTATGCGATATGGCCGAGAAATGTAATTTTGATGTTAACTCCCAAACCGCTGCGCAGAAGTCAACCAAACTTCACCCATTAGTGTATTTTATCACAATCTAGTAGTTACATGTGGAAATTTGGTTCTAGGACATTTGATTTGAGCGCAATCCTCAAACTTAATTAAAAAAGTCATTTAAGCCTTTTCACAGTGAGATCTATGCGATATGGCCGAGAAATGTAATTTTGATGATAACTCCCAAACCGCTGCGCAGAAGTCAACCAAACTTCACCCAATAGTGTATTGTATCACAATCTAGTAGTTACATTTGAAAATTTTGTTCTAGGAAATTTTGTTTGAGCGCAATCATCAAACTTAATTAAAAAAGTCATTTAAGCCTTTTCACAGTGAGATCTATGCGATATGGCCGAGAAATGTAATTTTGATGTTAACTCCCAAACCGCTGCGCAGAAGTCAACCAAACTTCACCCATTAGTGTATTTTATCACAATCTAGTAGTTACATGTGGAAATTTGGTTCTAGGACATTTGATTTGAGCGCAATCCTCAAACTTAGGTCAAAAAAGCCATTTAAGCCTTTTCACAGTGAGATCTATGCGATATGGCCGAGAAATGTAATTTTGATGTTAACTCCCAAACCGCTGCGCAGAAGTCAACCAAACTTCACCCAATAGTGTATTGTATCACATTCTAGTAGTTACATTTGAAAATTTCGTTCTAGGACATTTGGTTTGAGCGCAATCCTCAAACTTAGGTCAAAAAAGCCATTTAAGCCTTTTCACAGTGAGATCTATGCGATATGGCCGAGAAATGTAATTTTGATGATAACTCCCAAACCGCTGCGCAGAAGTCAACCAAACTTCACCCAATAGTGTATTGTATCACAATCTAGTAGTTACATTTGAAAATTTTGTTCTAGGACATTTTGTTTGAACGCAATCATCAAACTTAATTAAAAAAGTCATTTAAGCCTTTTCACAGTGAGATCTATGCGATATGGCCGAGAAATGTAATTTTGATGTTAACTCCCAAACCGCTGCGCAGAAGTCAACCAAACTTCACCCAATAGTGTATTGTATCACAATCTAGTAGTTACATTTGAAAATTTTGTTCTAGGACATTTTGTTTGAGCGCAATCCTCAAACTTAGGTCAAAAAAGCCATTAAAGCCTTTTCACAGTGAGATCTATGCGATATGGCCGAGAAATGTAATTTTGATGTTAACTCCCAAACCGCTGCGCAGAAGTCAACCAAACTTCACCCAATAGTGTATTCTATCACAATCTAGTAGTTACATTTGAAAATTTTGTTCTAGGACATTTTGTTTGAACGCAATCATCAAACTTAATTAAAAAAGTCATTTAAGCCTTTTCACAGTGAGATCTATGCGATATGGCCGAGAAATGTAATTTTGATGTTAACTCCCAAACCGCTGCGCAGAAGTCAACCAAACTTCACCCAATAGTGTATTGTATCACAATCTAGTAGTTACATTTGAAAATTTTGTTCTAGGAAATTTTGTTTGAGCGCAATCATCAAACTTAATTAAAAAAGTCATTTAAGCCTTTTCACAGTGAGATCTATGCGATATGGCCGAGAAATGTAATTTTGATGTTAACTCCCAAACCGCTGCGCAGAAGTCAACCAAACTTCACCCATTAGTGTATTTTATCACAATCTAGTAGTTACATGTGGAAATTTGGTTCTAGGACATTTGATTTGAGCGCAATCCTCAAACTTAGGTCAAAAAAGCCATTTAAGCCTTTTCACAGTGAGATCTATGCGATATGGCCGAGAAATGTAATTTTGATGTTAACTCCCAAACCGCTGCGCAGAAGTCAACCAAACTTCACCCAATAGTGTATTGTATCACAATCTAGTAGTTACATTTAAAAATTTTGTTCTAGGACATTTTGTTTGAACGCAATCATCAAACTTAATTAAAAAAGTCATTTAAGCCTTTTCACAGTGAGATCTATGCGATATGGCCGAGAAATGTAATTTTGATGTTAACTCCCAAACCGCTGCGCAGAAGTCAACCAAACTTCACCCATTAGTGTATTGTATCACAATCTAGTAGTTACATGTGGAAATTTGGTTATAGGACATTTGATTTGAGCGCAATTCTCAAACTTAGGTCAAAAAAGCCATTTAAGCCTTTTCACAGTGAGATCTATGCGATATGGCCGAGAAATGTAATATTGATGTTAACTCCCAAACCGCTGCGCAGAAGTCAACCAAACTTCACTCAATAGTGTATTGTATCACAATCTAGTAGTTACATTTGAAAATTTTGTTCTAGGAAATTTTGTTTGAGCGCAATCATCAAACTTAATTAAAAAAGTCATTTAAGCCTTTTCACAGTGAGATCTATGCGATATGGCCGAGAAATGTAATTTTGATGTTAACTCCCAAACCGCTGCGCAGAAGTAAACCAAACTTCACCCATTAGTGTATTTTATCACAATCTAGTAGTTACATGTGGAAATTTGGTTCTAGGACATTTGATTTGAGCGAAATCCTCAAACTTAGGTCAAAAAAGCCATTTAAGCCTTTTCACAGTGAGATCTATGCGATATGGCCGAGAAATGTAATTTTGATGTTCACTCCCAAACCGCTGCGCAGAAGTCAACCAAACTTCACCCAATAGTGTATTGTATCACAATCTAGTAGTTACATTTGAAAATTTTGTTCTAGGAAATTTTGTTTGAGCGCAATCATCAAACTTAATTAAAAAAGTCATTTAAGCCTTTTCACAGTGAGATCTATGCGATATGGCCGAGAAATGTAATTTTGATGTTAACTCCAAAACCGCTGCGCAGAAGTCAACCAAACTTCACCCATTAGTGTATTTTATCACAATCTAGTAGTTACATGTGGAAATTTGGTTCTAGGACATTTGATTTGAGCGCAATCCTCAAACTTAATTAAAAAAGTCATTTAAGCCTTTTCACAGTGAGATCTATGCGATATGGCCAAGAAATGTAATTTTGATGTTAACTCCCAAACCGCTGCGCAGAAGTCAACCAAACTTCACCCAATAGTGTATTGTATCACAATCTAGTAGTTACATTTGAAAATTTTGTTCTAGGAAATTTTGTTTGAGCGCAATCATCAAACTTAATTAAAAAAGTCATTTAAGCCTTTTCACAGTGAGATCTATGCGATATGGCCGAGAAATGTAATTTTGATGTTAACTCCCAAACCGCTGCGCAGAAGTCAACCAAACTTCACCCATTAGTGTATTTTATCACAATCTAGTAGTTACATTTAAAAATTTTGTTCTAGGACATTTTGTTTGAACGCAATCATCAAACTTAATTAAAAAAGTCATTTAAGCCTTTTCACAGTGAGATCTATGCGATATGGCCGAGAAATGTAATTTTGATGTTAACTCCCAAACCGCTGCGCAGAAGTCAACCAAACTTCACCCATTAGTGTATTGTATCACAATCTAGTAGTTACATGTGGAAATTTGGTTATAGGACATTTGATTTGAGCGCAATTCTCAAACTTAGGTCAAAAAAGCCATTTAAGCCTTTTCACAGTGAGATCTATGCGATATGGCCGAGAAATGTAATATTGATGTTAACTCCCAAACCGCTGCGCAGAAGTCAACCAAACTTCACCCAATAGTGTATTGTATCACAATCTAGTAGTTACATTTGAAAATTTTGTTCTAGGAAATTTTGTTTGAGCGCAATCATCAAACTTAATTAAAAAAGTCATTTAAGCCTTTTCACAGTGAGATCTATGCGATATGGCCGAGAAATGTAATTTTGATGTTAACTCCCAAACCGCTGCGCAGAAGTAAACCAAACTTCACCCATTAGTGTATTTTATCACAATCTAGTAGTTACATGTGGAAATTTGGTTCTAGGACATTTGATTTGAGCGAAATCCTCAAACTTAGGTCAAAAAAGCCATTTAAGCCTTTTCACAGTGAGATCTATGCGATATGGCCGAGAAATGTAATTTTGATGTTCACTCCCAAACCGCTGCGCAGAAGTCAACCAAACTTCACCCAATAGTGTATTGTATCACAATCTAGTAGTTACATTTGAAAATTTTGTTCTAGGAAATTTTGTTTGAGCGCAATCATCAAACTTAATTAAAAAAGTCATTTAAGCCTTTTCACAGTGAGATCTATGCGATATGGCCGAGAAATGTAATTTTGATGTTAACTCCAAAACCGCTGCGCAGAAGTCAACCAAACTTCACCCATTAGTGTATTTTATCACAATCTAGTAGTTACATATGGAAATTTGGTTCTAGGACATTTGATTTGAGCGCAATCCTCAAACTTAGGTAAAAAAAGCCATTTAAGCCTTTTCACAGTGAGATCTATGCGATATGGCCGAGAAATGTAATTTTGATGTTAACTCCCAAACCGCTGCGCAGAAGTCAACCAAACTTCACCCAATAGTGTATTGTATCACATTCTAGTAGTTACATTTGAAAATTTCGTTCTAGGACATTTGGTTTGAGCGCAATCCTCAAACTTAGGTCAAAAAAGCCATTTAAGCCTTTTCACAGTGAGATCTATGCGATATGGCCGAGAAATGTAATTTTGATGTTAACTCCCAAACCGCTGCGCAGAAGTCAACCAAACTTCACACAATAGTGTATTGTATCACAATCTAGTAGTTACATGTGGAAATTTGGTTCTAGGACATTTGATTTGAGCGCAATCCTCAAACTTAGGTCAAAAAAGCCATTTAAGCCTTTTCACAGTGAGATCTATGCGATATGGCCGAGAAATGTAATTTTGATGTTAACTCCCAAACCGCTGCGCAGAAGTCAACCAAACTTCACCCAATAGTGTATTGTATCACATTCTAGTAGTTACATTTGAAAATTTCGTTCTAGGACATTTGGTTTGAGCGCAATCCTCAAACTTAGGTCAAAAAAGCCATTTAAGCCTTTTCACAGTGAGATCTATGCGATATGGCCGAGAAATGTAATTTTGATGATAACTCCCAAACCGCTGCGCAGAAGTCAACCAAACTTCACCCAATAGTGTATTGTATCACAATCTAGTAGTTACATTTGAAAATTTTGTTCTAGGACATTTTGTTTGAACGCAATCATCAAACTTAATTAAAAAAGTCATTTAAGCCTTTTCACAGTGAGATCTATGCGATATGGCCGAGAAATGTAATTTTGATGTTAACTCCCAAACCGCTGCGCAGAAGTCAACCAAACTTCACCCAATAGTGTATTGTATCACAATCTAGTAGTTACATTTGAAAATTTTGTTCTAGGACATTTTGTTTGAGCGCAATCCTCAAACTTAGGTCAAAAAAGCCATTAAAGCCTTTTCACAGTGAGATCTATGCGATATGGCCGAGAAATGTAATTTTGATGTTAACTCCCAAACCGCTGCGCAGAAGTCAACCAAACTTCACCCAATAGTGTATTCTATCACAATCTAGTAGTTACATTTGAAAATTTTGTTCTAGGACATTTTGTTTGAACGCAATCATCAAACTTAATTAAAAAAGTCATTTAAGCCTTTTCACAGTGAGATCTATGCGATATGGCCGAGAAATGTAATTTTGATGTTAACTCCCAAACCGCTGCGCAGAAGTCAACCAAACTTCACCCAATAGTGTATTGTATCACAATCTAGTAGTTACATTTGAAAATTTTGTTCTAGGACATTTTGTTTGAGCGCAATCATCAAACTTAATTAAAAAAGTCATTTAAGCCTTTTCACAGTGAGATCTATGCGATATGGCCGAGAAATGTAATTTTGATGTTAACTCCCAAACCGCTGCGCAGAAGTAAACCAAACTTCACCCATTAGTGTATTGTATCACAATCTAGTAGTTACATGTGGAAATTTGGTTCTAGGACATTTGATTTGAGCGCAATCCTCAAACTTAGGTCAAAAAAGCCATTTAAGCCTTTTCACAGTGAGATCTATGCGATATGGCCGAGAAATGTAATTTTGATGTTAACTCCCAAACCGCTGCGCAGAAGTCAACCAAACTTCACCCAATAGTGTATTGTATCACAATCTAGTAGTTACATTTAAAAATTTTGTTCTAGGACATTTTGTTTGAACGCAATCATCAAACTTAATTAAAAAAGTCATTTAAGCCTTTTCACAGTGAGATCTATGCGATATGGCCGAGAAATGTAATTTTGATGTTAACTCCCAAACCGCTGCGCAGAAGTCAACCAAACTTCACCCAATAGTGTATTGTATCACATTCTAGTAGTTACATTTGAAAATTTCGTTCTAGGACATTTGGTTTGAGCGCAATTATTAAACTTAGGTCAAAAAAGCCATTTAAGCCTTTTCACAGTGAGATCTATGCGATATGGCCGAGAAATGTAATTTTGATGTTAACTCCCAAACCGCTGCGCAGAAGTAAACCAACCTTCACCCTTTAGTGTATTGTATCACAATCTAGTAGTTACATGTGGAAATTTGGTTCTAGGACATTTGATTTTAGCGCAATCCTCAAACTTAGGTCAAAAAAGCCATTTAAGCCTTTTCACAGTGAGATCTATGCGATATGGCCGAGAAATGTAATTTTGATGTTAACTCCCAAACCGCTGCGCAGAAGTCAACCAAACTTCACCAAATAGTGTATTGTATCACAATCTAGTAGTTACATTTGAAAATTTTGTTCTAGGAAATTTTGTTTGAGCGCAATCATCAAACTTAATTAAAAAAGTCATTTAAGCCTTTTTCACAGTGAGATCTATGCGATATGGCCGAGAAATGTAATTTTGATGTTAACTCCCAAACCGCTGCGCAAAAGTCAACCAAACTTCACCCATTAGTGTATTGTATCACAATCTAGTAGTTACATGTGGAAATTTGGTTCTAGGACATTTGATTTGAGCGCAATCCTCAAACTTAGGTCAAAAAAGCCATTTAAGCCTTTTCACAGTGAGATCTATGCGATATGGCCGAGAAATGTAATTTTGATGTTAACTCCCAAACCGCTGCGCAGAAGTCAACCAAACTTCACCCAATAGTGTATTGTATCACAATCTAGTAGTTACATTTGAAAATTTTGTTCTAGGACATTTTGTTTGAATGCAATCATCAAACTTAATTAAAAAAGTCATTTAAGCCTTTTCAAAGTGAGATCTATGCGATATGGCCGAGAAATGTAATTTTGATGTTAACTCCCAAACCGCTGCGCAGAAGTCAACCAAACTTCACCCATTAGTGTATTTTATCACAATCTAGTAGTTACATGTGGAAATTTGGTTCTAGGACATTTGATTTGAGCGCAATCCTCAAACTTAGGTCAAAAAAGCCATTTAAGCCTTTTCACAGTGAGATCTATGCGATATGGCCGAGAAATGTAATTTTGATGTTAACTCCCAAACCGCTGCGCAGAAGTCAACTAAACTTCACCCAATAGTGTATTGTATCACATTCTAGTAGTTACATTTGAAAATTTCGTTCTAGGACATTTGGTTTGAGCGCAATCATTAAACTTAATTAAAAAAGTCATTTAAGCCTTTTCACAGTGAGATCTATGCGATATGGCCGAGAAATGTAATTTTGATGTTAACTACCAAACCGCTGCGCAGAAGTCAACCAAACTTCACCCAATAGTGTATTGTATCACAATCTAGTAGTTACATTTGAAAATTTTGTTCTAGGACATTTTGTTTGAACGCAATCATCAAACTTAATTAAAAAAGTCATTTAAGCCTTTTCACAGTGAGATCTATGCGATATGGCCGAGAAATGTAATTTTGATGTTAACTCCCAAACCGCTGCGCAGAAGTCAACCAAACTTCACCCAATAGTGTATTGTATCACAATCTAGTAGTTACATTTGAAAATTTTGTTTTAGGAAATTTTGTTTGAGCGCAATCATCAAACTTAATTAAAAAAGTCATTTAAGCCTTTTCACAGTGAGATATATGCGATATGGCCGAGAAATGTAATTTTGATGTTCACTCCCAAACCGCTACGCAGAAGACAACCAAACTTCACCCATTAGTGTATTGTATCACAATCTAGTAGTTACATGTGGAAATTTGGTTATAGGACATTTGATTTGAGCGCAATCCTCAAACTTAGGTCAAAAAAGCCATTTAAGCCTTTTCACAGTGAGATCTATGCGATATGGCCGAGAAATGTAATTTTGATGTTAACTCCCAAACCGCTGCGCAGAAGTCAACCAAACTTCACCCATTAGTGTATTGTATCACAATCTAGTAGTTACATTTGAAAATTTCGTTCTAGGACATTTGGTTTGAACGCAATCTTTAAACTTAGGTCAAAAAAGCCATTTAAGCCTTTTCACGTTGCGATATGGCCGAGAAATGACATCACAATCTAGTAGTTACATTTGAAAATTTTGTTCTAGGAAATTTTGTTTGAGCGCAATCATCAAACTTAATTAAAAAAGTCATTTAAGCCTTTTCACAGTGAGATCTATGCGATATGGCCGAGAAATGTAATTTTGATGTTAACTCCCAAACCGCTGCGCAGAAGTCAACCAAACTTCACCCATTAGTGTATTTTATCACAATCTAGTAGTTACATGTGGAAATTTGGTTCTAGGACATTTGATTTGAGCGCAATCCTCAAACTTAGGTCAAAAAAGCCATTTAAGCCTTTTCACAGTGAGATCTATGCGATATGGCCGAGAAATGTAATTTTGATGTTAACTCCCAAACCGCTGCGCAGAAGTCAACCAAACTTCACCCATTAGTGTATTGTATCACAATCTAGTAGTTACATTTGAAAATTTCGTTCTAGGACATTTGGTTTGAACGCAATCTTTAAACTTAGGTCAAAAAAGCCATTTAAGCCTTTTCACGTTGCGATATGGCCGAGAAATGACATCACAATCTAGTAGTTACATTTGAAAATTTTGTTCTAGGAAATTTTGTTTGAGCGCAATCATCAAACTTAATTAAAAAAGTCATTTAAGCCTTTTCACAGTGAGATCTATGCGATATGGCCGAGAAATGTAATTTTGATGTTAACTCCCAAACCGCTGCGCAGAAGTCAACCAAACTTCACCCATTAGTGTATTTTATCACAATCTAGTAGTTACATGTGGAAATTTGGTTCTAGGACATTTGATTTGAGCGCAATCCTCAAACTTAGGTCAAAAAAGCCATTTAAGCCTTTTCACAGTGAGATCTATGCGATATGGCCGAGAAATGTAATTTTGATGTTAACTCCCAAACCGCTGCGCAGAAGTCAACCAAACTTCACCCAATAGTGTATTGTATCACAATCTAGTAGTTACATTTGAAAATTTTGTTCTAGGACATTTTGTTTGAACGCAATCATCAAACTTAATTAAAAAAGTCATTTAAGCCTTTTCACAGTGAGATCTATGCGATATGGCCGAGAAATGTAATTTTGATGTTAACTCCCAAACCGCTGCGCAGAAGTCAACCAAACTTCACCCATTAGTGTATTGTATCACAATCTAGTAGTTACATGTGGAAATTTGGTTATAGGACATTTGATTTGAGCGCAATCCTCAAACTTAGGTCAAAAAAGCCATTTAAGCCTTTTCACAGTGAGATCTATGCGATATGGCCGAGAAATGTAATTTTGATGTTAACTCCCAAACCGCTGCGCAGAAGTCAACCAAACTTCACCCAATAGTGTATTGTATCACAATCTAGTAGTTACATTTGAAAATTTTGTTCTAGGAAATTTTGTTTGAGCGCAATCATCAAACTTAATTAAAAAAGTCATTTAAGCCTTTTCACAGTGAGATCTATGCGATATGGCCGAGAAATGTAATTTTGATGTTAACTCCCAAACCGCTGCGCAGAAGTCAACCAAACTTCACCCATTAGTGTATTTTATCACAATCTAGTAGTTACATGTGGAAATTTGGTTCTAGGACATTTGATTTGAGCGCAATCCTCAAACTTAGGTCAAAAAAGCCATTTAAGCCTTTTCACAGTGAGATCTATGCGATATGGCCGAGAAATGTAATTTTGATGTTCACTCCCAAACCGCTGCGCAGAAGTCAACCAAACTTCACCCATTAGTGTATTGTATCACAATCTAGTAGTTACATGTGGAAATTTGGTTATAGGACATTTGATTTGAGCGCAATCCTCAAACTTAGGTCAAAAAAGCCATTTAAGTCTTTTCACAGTAAGATCTATGCGATATGGCCGAGAAATGTAATTTTGATGTTAACTCCCAAACCGCTGCGCAGAAGTCAACCAAACTTCACCCATTAGTGTATTGTATCACAATCTAGTAGTTACATTTGAAAATTTCGTTCTAGGACATTTGGTTTGAGCACAATCTTTAAACTTAGGTCAAAAAAGCCATTTAAGCCTTTTCACAGTGAGATCTATGCGATATGGCCGAGAAATGTAATTTTGATGTTAACTCCCAAACCGCTGCGCAGAAGTCAACCAAACTTCACCCAATAGTGTATTGTATCACAATCTAGTAGTTACATTTGAAAATTTTGTTCTAGGACATTTTGTTTGAACGCAATCATCAAACTTAATTAAAAAAGTCATTTAAGCCTTTTCACAGTGAGATCTATGCGATATGGCCGAGAAATGTAATTTTGATGTTAACTCCCAAACCGCTGCGCAGAAGTCAACCAAACTTCACCCAATAGTGTATTGTATCACAATCTAGTAGTTACATTTGAAAATTTTGTTCTAGGAAATTTTGTTTGAGCGCAATCATCAAACTTAATTAAAAAAGTCATTTAAGCCTTTTCACAGTGAGATCTATGCGATATGGCCGAGAAATGTAATTTTGATGTTAACTCCCAAACCGCTGCGCAGAAGTCAACCAAACTTCACCCATTAGTGTATTTTATCACAATCTAGTAGTTACATGTGGAAATTTGGTTCTAGGACATTTGATTTGAGCGCAATCCTCAAACTTAGGTCAAAAAAGCCATTTAAGCCTTTTCACAGTGAGATCTATGCGATATGGCCGAGAAATGTAATTTTGATGTTAACTCCCAAACCGCTGCGCAGAAGTCAACCAAACTTCACCCATTAGTGTATTTTATCACAATCTAGTAGTTACATGTGGAAATTTGGTTCTAGGACATTTGATTTGAGCGCAATCCTCAAACTTAGGTCAAAAAAGCCATTTAAGCCTTTTCACAGTGAGATCTATGCGATATGGCCGAGAAATGTAATTTTGATGTTAACTCCCAAACCGCTGCGCAGAAGTCAACCAAACTTCACCCAATAGTGTATTGTATCACATTCTAGTAGTTACATTTGAAAATTTCGTTCTAGGACATTTGGTTTGAGCGCAATCCTCAAACTTAGGTCAAAAAAGCCATTTAAGCCTTTTCACAGTGAGATCTAAGCGATATGGCCGAGAAATGTAATTTTGATGTTAACTCCCAAACCGCTGCGCAGAAGTCAACAAAACTTCACCCAATAGTGTATTGTATCACAATCTAGTAGTTATATTTGAAAATTTTGTTCTAGGACATTTTGTTTGAACGCAATCATCAAACTTAATTAAAAAAGTCATTTAAGCCTTTTCACAGTGAGATCTATGCGATATGGCCGAGAAATGTAATTTTGATGTTAACTCCCAAACCGCTGCGCAGAAGTCAACCAAACTTCACCCAATAGTGTATTGTATCACAATCTAGTAGTTACCTTTGAAAATTTTGTTCTAGGACATTTTATTTGAACGCAATCCTCAAACTTAGGTCAAAAAAGCCATTTAAGCCTTTTCACAGTGAGATCTATGCGATATGGCCGAGAAATGTAATTTTGATGTTAACTCCCAAACCGCTGCGCAGAAGTAAACCAAACTTCACCCATTAGTGTATTGTATCACAATCTAGTAGTTACATGTGGAAATTTGGTTCTAGGACATTTGATTTGAGCGCAATCCTCAAACTTAGGTCAAAAAAGCCATTTAAGCCTTTTCACAGTGAGATCTATGCGATATGGCCGAGAAATGTAATTTTGATGTTAACTCCCAAACCGCTGCGCAGAAGTCAACCAAACTTCACCCATTAGTGTATTTTATCACAATCTAGTAGTTACATGTGGAAATTTGGTTCTAGGACATTTGATTTGAGCGCAATCCTCAAACTTAGGTCAAAAAAGTCATTTAAGCCTTTTCACAGTGAGATCTATGCGATATGGCCGAGAAATGTAATTTTGATGTTAACTCCCAAACCGCTGCGCAGAAGTCAACCAAACTTCACCCAATAGTGTATTGTATCACAATCTAGTAGTTACATTTGAAAATTTTGTTCTAGGAAATTTTGTTTGAGCGCAATCATCAAACTTAATTAAAAAAGTCATTTAAGCCTTTTCACAGTGAGATCTATGCGATATGGCCGAGAAATGTAATTTTGATGTTAACTCCCAAACCGCTGCGCAGAAGTCAACCAAACTTCACCCATTAGTGTATTTTATCACAATCTAGTAGTTACATGTGGAAATTTCGTTCTAGGACATTTGGTTTGAGCGCAATCCTCAAACTTAGGTCAAAAAAGCCATTTAAGCCTTTTCACAGTGAGATCTAAGCGATATGGCCGAGAAATGTAATTTTGATGTTAACTCCCAAACCGCTGCGCAGAAGTCAACCAAACTTCACCCAATAGTGTATTGTATCACAATCTAGTAGTTATATTTGAAAATTTTGTTCTAGGACATTTTGTTTGAACGCAATCATCAAACTTAATTAAAAAAGTCATTTAAGCCTTTTCACAGTGAGATCTATGCGATATGGCCGAGAAATGTAATTTTGATGTTAACTCCCAAACCGCTGCGCAGAAGTCAACCAAACTTCACCCAATAGTGTATTGTATCACAATCTAGTAGTTACCTTTGAAAATTTTGTTCTAGGACATTTTGTTTGAACGCAATCCTCAAACTTAGGTCAAAAAAGCCATTTAAGCCTTTTCACAGTGAGATCTATGCGATATGGCCGAGAAATGTAATTTTGATGTTAACTCCCAAACCGCTGCGCAGAAGTAAACCAAACTTCACCCATTAGTGTATTGTATCACAATCTAGTAGTTACATGTGGAAATTTGGTTCTAGGACATTTGATTTGAGCGCAATCCTCAAACTTAGGTCAAAAAAGCCATTTAAGCCTTTTCACAGTGAGATCTATGCGATATGGCCGAGAAATGTAATTTTGATGTTAACTCCCAAACCGCTGCGCAGAAGTCAACCAAACTTCACCCAATAGTGTATTGTATCACAATCTAGTAGTTACATTTGAAAATTTTGTTCTAGGACATTTTGTTTGAATGCAATCATCAAACTTAATTAAAAAAGTCATTTAAGCCTTTTCACAGTGAGATCTATGCGATATGGCCGAGAAATGTAATTTTGATGTTAACTCCCAAACCGCTGCGCAGAAGTCAACCAAACTTCACCCATTAGTGTATTTTATCACAATCTAGTAGTTACATGTGGAAATTTGGTTCTAGGACATTTGATTTGAGCGCAATCCTCAAACGTAGGTCAAAAAAGCCATTTAAGCCTTTTCACAGTGAGATCTATGCGATATGGCCGAGAAATGTAATTTTGATGTTAACTCCCAAACCGCTGCGCAGAAGTCAACCAAACTTCACCCAATAGTGTATTGTATCACAATCTAGTAGTTACATTTGAAAATTTTGTTCTAGGACATTTTGTTTGAACGCAATCATCAAACTTAATTAAAAAAGTCATTTAAGCCTTTTCACAGTGAGATCTTTGCGATATGGCCGAGAAATGTAATTTTGATGTTAACTCCCAAACCGCTGCGCAGAAGTCAACCAAACTTCACCCAATAGTGTATTGTATCACAATCTAGTAGTTACATTTGAAAATTTTGTTCTAGGAAATTTTGTTTGAGCGCAATCATCAAACTTAATTAAAAAAGTCATTTAAGCCTTTTCACAGTGAGATCTATGCGATATGGCCGAGAAATGTAATTTTGATGTTAACTCCCAAACCGCTGCGCAGAAGTCAACCAAACTTCACCCATTAGTGTATTTTATCACAATCTAGTAGTTACATGTGGAAATTTGGTTCTAGGACATTTGATTTGAGCGCAATCCTCAAACTTAGGTCAAAAAAGCCATTTAAGCCTTTTCACAGTGAGATCTATGCGATATGGCCGAGAAATGTAATTTTGATGTTAACTCCCAAACCGCTGCGCAGAAGTCAACCAAACTTCACCCAATAGTGTATTGTATCACAATCTAGTAGTTACATTTAAAAATTTTGTTCTAGGACATTTTGTTTGAACGCAATCATCAAACTTAATTAAAAAAGTCATTTAAGCCTTTTCACAGTGAGATCTATGAGATATGGCCGAGAAATGTAATTTTGATGTTAACTCCCAAACCGCTGCGCAGAAGTCAACCAAACTTCACCCATTAGTGTATTGTATCACAATCTAGTAGTTACATGTGGAAATTTGGTTATAGGACATTTGATTTGAGCGCAATCCTCAAACTTAGGTCAAAAAAGCCATTTAAGCCTTTTCACAGTGAGATCTATGCGATATGGCCGAGAAATGTAATTTTGATGTTAACTCCCAAACCGCTGCGCAGAAGTCAACCAAACTTCACCCAATAGTGTATTGTATCACAATCTAGTAGTTACATTTGAAAATTTTGTTCTAGGACATTTTGTTTGAACGCAATCATCAAACTTAATTAAAAAAGTCATTTAAGCCTTTTCACAGTGAGATCTATGCGATATGGCCGAGAAATGTAATTTTGATGTTAACTCCCAAACCGCTGCGCAGAAGTCAACCAAACTTCACCCAATAGTGTATTGTATCACAATCTAGTAGTTACATTTGAAAATTTTGTTCTAGGAAATTTTGTTTGAGCGCAATCATCAAACTTAATTAAAAAAGTCATTTAAGCCTTTTCACAGTGAGATCTATGCGATATGGCCGAGAAATGTAATTTTGATGTTAACTCCCAAACCGCTGCGCAGAAGTCAACCAAACTTCACCCATTAGTGTATTTTATCACAATCTAGTAGTTACATGTGGAAATTTGGTTCTAGGACATTTGATTTGAGCGCAATCCTCAAACTTAGGTCAAAAAAGCCATTTAAGCCTTTTCACAGTGAGATCTATGCGATATGGCCGAGAAATGTAATTTTGATGTTAACTCCCAAACCGCTGCGCAGAAGTCAACCAAACTTCACCCAATAGTGTATTGTATCACAATCTAGTAGTTACATTTAAAAATTTTGTTCTAGGACATTTTGTTTGAACGCAATCATCAAACTTAATTAAAAAAGTCATTTAAGCCTTTTCACAGTGAGATCTATGCGATATGGCCGAGAAATGTAATTTTGATGTTAACTCCCAAACCGCTGCGCAGAAGTCAACCAAACTTCACCCATTAGTGTATTGTATCACAATCTAGTAGTTACATGTGAAAATTTGGTTATAGGACGTTTGATTTGAGCGCAATCCTCAAACTTAGGTCAAAAAAGCCATTTAAGCCTTTTCACAGTGAGATCTATGCGATATGGCCGAGAAATGTAATTTTGATGTTAACTCCCAAACCGCTGCGCAGAAGTCAACCAAACTTCACCCAATAGTGTATTGTATCACAATCTAGTAGTTACATTTGAAAATTTTGTTCTAGGAAATTTTGTTTGAGCGCAATCATCAAACTTAATTAAAAAAGTCATTTAAGCCTTTTCACAGTGAGATCTATGCGATATGGCCGAGAAATGTAATTTTTATGTTAACTCCCATACCGCTGCGCAGAAGTCAACCAAACTTCACCCATTAGTGTATTTTATCACAATTTAGTAGTTACATGTGGAAATTTGGTTCTAGGACATTTGATTTGAGCGCAATCCTCAAACTTAGGTCAAAAAAGCCATTTAAGCCTTTTCACAGTGAGATCTATGCGATATGGCCGAGAAATGTAATTTTGATGTTAACTCCCAAACCGCTGCGCAGAAGTCAACCAAACTTCACCCAATAGTGTATTGTATCACATTCTAGTAGTTACATTTGAAAATTTCGTTCTAGGACATTTGGATTGAGCGCAATCCTCAAACTTAGGTCAAAAAAGCCATTTAAGCCTTTTCACAGTGAGATCTATGCGATATGGCCGAGAAATGTAATTTTGATGTTAACTCCCAAACCGCTGCGCAGAAGTCAACCAAACTTCACCCAATAGTGTATTGTATCACATTCTAGTAGTTACATTTGAAAATTTCGTTCTAGGACATTTGGTTTGAGAGCAATCCTCAAACTTAGGTCAAAAAAGCCATTTAAGCCTTTTCACAGTGAGATCTATGCGATATGGCCGAGAAATGTAATTTTGATGTTAACTCCCAAACCGCTGCGCAGAAGTCAACCAAACTTCACCCAATAGTGTATTGTATCACAATCTAGTAGTTACATTTGAAAATTTTGTTCTAGGACATTTTGTTTGAACGCAATCATCAAACTTAATTAAAAAAGTCATTTAAGCCTTTTCACAGTGAGATCTATGCGATATGGCCGAGAAATGTAATTTTGATGTTAACTCCCAAACCGCTGCGCAGAAGTCAACCAAACTTCACCCAATAGTGTATTGTATCACAATCTAGTAGTTACATTTGAAAATTTTGTTCTAGGACATTTTGTTTGAGCGCAATCCTCAAACTTAGGTCAAAAAAGCCATTTAAGCCTTTTCACAGTGAGATCTATGCGATATGGCCGAGAAATGTAATTTTGATGTTAACTCCCAAACCGCTGCGCAGAAGTCAACCAAACTTCACCCAATAGTGTATTGTATCACAATCTAGTAGTTACATTTGAAAATTTTGTTCTAGGACATTTTGTTTGAACGCAATCATCAAACTTAATTAAAAAAGTCATTTAAGCCTTTTCACAGTGAGATCTATGCGATATGGCCGAGAAATGTAATTTTGATGTTAACTCCCAAACCGCTGCGCAGAAGTCAACCAAACTTCACCCAATAGTGTATTGTATCACAATCTAGTAGTTACATTTGAAAATTTTGTTCTAGGAAATTTTGTTTGAGCGCAATCATCAAACTTAATTAAAAAAGTCATTTAAGCCTTTTCACAGTGAGATCTATGCGATATGGCCGAGAAATGTAATTTTGATGTTAACTCCCAAACCGCTGCGCAGAAGTCAACCAAACTTCACCCAATAGTGTATTGTATCACAATCTAGTAGTTACCTTTGAAAATTTTGTTCTAGGACATTTTGTTTGAACGCAATCCTCAAACTTAGGTCAAAAAAGCCATTTAAGCCTTTTTACAGTGAGATCTATGCGATATGGCCGAGAAATGTAATTTTGATGTTAACTCCCAAACCGCTGCGCAGAAGTCAACCAAACTTCACCCAATAGTGTATTGTATCACAATCTAGTAGTTACATTTAAAAATTTTGTTCTAGGACATTTTGTTTGAACGCAATCATCAAACTTAATTAAAAAAGTCATTTAAGCCTTTTCACAGTGAGATCTATGCGATATGGCCGAGAAATGTAATTTTGATGTTAACTCCCAAACCGCTGCGCAGAAGTCAACCAAACTTCACCCATTAGTGTATTGTATCACAATCTAGTAGTTACATGTGGAAATTTGGTTATAGGACATTTGATTTGAGCGCAATCCTCAAACTTAGGTCAAAAAAGCCATTTAAGCCTTTTCACAGTGAGATCTATGCGATATGGCCGAGAAATGTAATTTTGATGTTAACTCCCAAACCGCTGCGCAGAAGTCAACCAAACTTCACCCAATAGTGTATTGTATCACAATCTAGTAGTTACATTTGAAAATTTTGTTCTAGGACATTTTGTTTGAACGCAATCATCAAACTTAATTAAAAAAGTCATTTAAGCCTTTTCACAGTGAGATCTATGCGATATGGCCGAGAAATGTAATTTTGATGTTAACTCCCAAACCGCTGCGCAGAAGTCAACCAAACTTCACCCAATAGTGTATTGTATCACAATCTAGTAGTTACATTTGAAAATTTTGTTCTAGGACATTTTGTTTGAACGCAATCATCAAACTTAATTAAAAAAGTCATTTAAGCCTTTTCACAGTGAGATCTATGCGATATGGCCGAGAAATGTAATTTTGATGTTAACTCCCAAACCGCTGCGCAGAAGTCAACCAAACTTCACCCAATAGTGTATTGTATCACAATCTAGTAGTTACATTTGAAAATTTTGTTCTAGGAAATTTTGTTTGAGCGCAATCATCAAACTTAATTAAAAAAGTCATTTAAGCCTTTTCACAGTGAGATCTATGCGATATGGCCGAGAAATGTAATTTTGATGTTAACTCCCAAACCGCTGCGCAGAAGTCAACCAAACTTCACCCATTAGTGTATTTTATCACAATCTAGTAGTTACATGTGGAAATTTGGTTCTAGGACATTTGATTTGAGCGCAATCCTCAAACTTAGGTCAAAAAAGCCATTTAAGCCTTTTCACAGTGAGATCTATGCGATATGGCCGAGAAATGTAATTTTGATGTTAACTCCCAAACCGCTGCGCAGAAGTCAACCAAACTTCACCCAATAGTGTATTGTATCACAATCTAGTAGTTACATTTAAAAATTTTGTTCTAGGACATTTTGTTTGAACGCAATCATCAAACTTAATTAAAAAAGTCATTTAAGCCTTTTCACAGTGAGATCTATGCGATATGGCCGAGAAATGTAATTTTGATGTTAACTCCCAAACCGCTGCGCAGAAGTCAACCAAACTTCACCCATTAGTGTATTTTATCACAATCTAGTAGTTACATGTGGAAATTTGGTTCTAGGACATTTGATTTGAGCGCAATCCTCAAACTTAGGTCAAAAAAGCCATTTAAGCCTTTTCACAGTGAGATCTATGCGATATGGCCGAGAAATGTAATTTTGATGTTAACTCCCAAACCGCTGCGCAGAAGTCAACCAAACTTCAACCAATAGTGTATTGTATCACATTCTAGTAGTTACATTTGAAAATTTCGTTCTAGGACATTTGGTTTGAGCGCAATCCTCAAACTTAGGTCAAAAAAGCCATTTAAGCCTTTTCACAGTGAGATCTATGCGATATGGCCGAGAAATGTAATTTTGATGTTAACTCCCAAACCGCTGCGCAGAAGTCAACCAAACTTCACCCAATAGTGTATTGTATCACATTCTAGTAGTTACATTTGAAAATTTCGTTCTAGGAAATTTGGTTTGAGCGCAATCCTCAAACTTAGGTCAAAAAAGCCATTTAAGCCTTTTCACAGTGAGATCTATGCGATATGGCCGAGAAATGTAATTTTGATGTTAACTCCCAAACCGCTGCGCAGAAGTCAACCAAACTTCACCCAATAGTGTATTGTATCACAATCTAGTAGTTACATTTGAAAATTTTGTTCTAGGACATTTTGTTTGAACGCAATCATCAAACTTAATTAAAAAAGTCATTTAAGCCTTTTCACAGTGAGATCTATGCGATATGGCCGAGAAATGTAATTTTGATGTTAACTCCCAAACCGCTGCGCAGAAGTCAACCAAACTTCACCCAATAGTGTATTGTATCACAATCTAGTAGTTACATTTGAAAATTTTGTTCTAGGACATTTTGTTTGAGCGCAATCCTCAAATTTAGGTCAAAAAAGCCATTTAAGCCTTTTCACAGTGAGATCTATGCGATATGGCCGAGAAATGTAATTTTGATGTTAACTCCCAAACCGCTGCGCAGAAGTCAACCAAACTTCACCCAATAGTGTATTGTATCACAATCTAGTAGTTACATTTGAAAATTTTGTTCTAGGAAATTTTGTTTGAACGCAATCATCAAACTTAATTAAAAAAGTCATTTAAGCCTTTTCACAGTGAGATCTATGCGATATGGCCGAGAAATGTAATTTTGATGTTAACTCCCAAACCGCTGCGCAGAAGTCAACCAAACTTCACCCAATAGTGTATTGTATCACATTCTAGTAGTTACATTTGAAAATTTCGTTCTAGGACATTTGGTTTGAGCGCAATCCTCAAACTTAGGTCAAAAAAGCCATTTAAGCCTTTTCACAGTGAGATCTATGCGATATGGCCGAGAAATGTAATTTTGATGTTAACTCCCAAACCGCTGCGCAGAAGTCAACCAAACTTCACCCAATAGTGTATTGTATCACAATCTAGTAGTTACATTTGAAAATTTTGTTCTAGGACATTTTGTTTGAACGCAATCATCAAACTTAATTAAAAAAGTCATTTAAGCCTTTTCACAGTGAGATCTATGCGATATGGCCGAGAAATGTAATTTTGATGTTAACTCCCAAACCGCTGCGCAGAAGTCAACCAAACTTCACCCAATAGTGTATTGTATCACAATCTAGTAGTTACATTTGAAAATTTTGTTCTAGGACATTTTGTTTGAGCGCAATCCTCAAACTTAGGTCAAAAAAGCCATTTAAGCCTTTTCACAGTGAGATCTATGCGATATGGCCGAGAAATGTAATTTTGATGTTAACTCCCAAACCGCTGCGCAGAAGTCAACCAAACTTCAACCAATAGTGTATTGTATCACATTCTAGTAGTTACATTTGAAAATTTCGTTCTAGGACATTTGGTTTGAGCGCAATCCTCAAACTTAGGTCAAAAAAGCCATTTAAGCCTTTTCACAGTGAGATCTATGCGATATGGCCGAGAAATGTAATTTTGATGTTAACTCCCAAACCGCTGCGCAGAAGTCAACCAAACTTCACCCAATAGTGTATTGTATCACATTCTAGTAGTTACATTTGAAAATTTCGTTCTAGGACATTTGGTTTGAGCGCAATCCTCAAACTTAGGTCAAAAAAGCCATTTAAGCCTTTTCACAGTGAGATCTATGCGATATGGCCGAGAAATGTAATTTTGATGTTAACTCCCAAACCGCTGCGCAGAAGTCAACCAAACTTCACCCAATAGTGTATTGTATCACAATCTAGTAGTTACATTTGAAAATTTTGTTCTAGGACATTTTGTTTGAACGCAATCATCAAACTTAATTAAAAAAGTCATTTAAGCCTTTTCACAGTGAGATCTATGCGATATGGCCGAGAAATGTAATTTTGATGTTAACTCCCAAACCGCTGCGCAGAAGTCAACCAAACTTCACCCAATAGTGTATTGTATCACAATCTAGTAGTTACATTTGAAAATTTTGTTCTAGGACATTTTGTTTGAGCGCAATCCTCAAATTTAGGTCAAAAAAGCCATTTAAGCCTTTTCACAGTGAGATCTATGCGATATGGCCGAGAAATGTAATTTTGATGTTAACTCCCAAACCGCTGCGCAGAAGTCAACCAAACTTCACCCAATAGTGTATTGTATCACAATCTAGTAGTTACATTTGAAAATTTTGTTCTAGGAAATTTTGTTTGAACGCAATCATCAAACTTAATTAAAAAAGTCATTTAAGCCTTTTCACAGTGAGATCTATGCGATATGGCCGAGAAATGTAATTTTGATGTTAACTCCCAAACCGCTGCGCAGAAGTCAACCAAACTTCACCCAATAGTGTATTGTATCACATTCTAGTAGTTACATTTGAAAATTTCGTTCTAGGACATTTGGTTTGAGCGCAATCCTCAAACTTAGGTCAAAAAAGCCATTTAAGCCTTTTCACAGTGAGATCTATGCGATATGGCCGAGAAATGTAATTTTGATGTTAACTCCCAAACCGCTGCGCAGAAGTCAACCAAACTTCACCCAATAGTGTATTGTATCACAATCTAGTAGTTACATTTGAAAATTTTGTTCTAGGACATTTTGTTTGAACGCAATCATCAAACTTAATTAAAAAAGTCATTTAAGCCTTTTCACAGTGAGATCTATGCGATATGGCCGAGAAATGTAATTTTGATGTTAACTCCCAAACCGCTGCGCAGAAGTCAACCAAACTTCACCCAATAGTGTATTGTATCACATTCTAGTAGTTACATTTGAAAATTTCGTTCTAGGACATTTGGTTTGAGCGCAATCCTCAAACTTAGGTCAAAAAAGCCATTTAAGCCTTTTCACAGTGAGATCTATGCGATATGGCCGAGAAATGTAATTTTGATGTTAACTCCCAAACCGCTGCGCAGAAGTCAACCAAACTTCACCCAATAGTGTATTGTATCACAATCTAGTAGTTACATTTGAAAATTTTGTTCTAGGACATTTTGTTTGAACGCAATCATCAAACTTAATTAAAAAAGTCATTTAAGCCTTTTCACAGTGAGATCTATGCGATATGGCCGAGAAATGTAATTTTGATGTTAACTCCCAAACCGCTGCGCAGAAGTCAACCAAACTTCACCCAATAGTGTATTGTATCACAATCTAGTAGTTACATTTGAAAATTTTGTTCTAGGACATTTTGTTTGAGCGCAATCCTCAAATTTAGGTCAAAAAAGCCATTTAAGCCTTTTCACAGTGAGATCTATGCGATATGGCCGAGAAATGTAATTTTGATGTTAACTCCCAAACCGCTGCGCAGAAGTCAACCAAACTTCACCCAATAGTGTATTGTATCACAATCTAGTAGTTACATTTGAAAATTTTGTTCTAGGAAATTTTGTTTGAACGCAATCATCAAACTTAATTAAAAAAGTCATTTAAGCCTTTTCACAGTGAGATCTATGCGATATGGCCGAGAAATGTAATTTTGATGTTAACTCCCAAACCGCTGCGCAGAAGTCAACCAAACTTCACCCAATAGTGTATTGTATCACATTCTAGTAGTTACATTTGAAAATTTCGTTCTAGGACATTTGGTTTGAGCGCAATCCTCAAACTTAGGTCAAAAAAGCCATTTAAGCCTTTTCACAGTGAGATCTATGCGATATGGCCGAGAAATGTAATTTTGATGTTAACTCCCAAACCGCTGCGCAGAAGTCAACCAAACTTCACCCAATAGTGTATTGTATCACAATCTAGTAGTTACATTTGAAAATTTTGTTCTAGGACATTTTGTTTGAACGCAATCATCAAACTTAATTAAAAAAGTCATTTAAGCCTTTTCACAGTGAGATCTATGCGATATGGCCGAGAAATGTAATTTTGATGTTAACTCCCAAACCGCTGCGCAGAAGTCAACCAAACTTCACCCAATAGTGTATTGTATCACAATCTAGTAGTTACATTTGAAAATTTTGTTCTAGGACATTTTGTTTGAGCGCAATCCTCAAACTTAGGTCAAAAAAGCCATTTAAGCCTTTTCACAGTGAGATCTATGCGATATGGCCGAGAAATGTAATTTTGATGTTAACTCCCAAACCGCTGCGCAGAAGTCAACCAAACTTCACCCAATAGTGTATTGTATCACAATCTAGTAGTTACATTTGAAAATTTTGTTCTAGGACATTTTGTTTGAACGCAATCATCAAACTTAATTAAAAAAGTCATTTAAGCCTTTTCACAGTGAGATCTATGCGATATGGCCGAGAAATGTAATTTTGATGTTAACTCCCAAACCGCTGCGCAGAAGTCAACCAAACTTCACCCAATAGTGTATTGTATCACAATCTAGTAGTTACATTTGAAAATTTTGTTCTAGGAAATTTTGTTTGAGCGCAATCATCAAACTTAATTAAAAAAGTCATTTAAGCCTTTTCACAGTGAGATCTATGCGATATGGCCGAGAAATGTAATTTTGATGTTAACTCCCAAACCACTGCGCAGAAGTCAACCAAACTTCACCCATTAGTGTATTTTATCACAATCTAGTAGTTACATGTGGAAATTTGGTTCTAGGACATTTGATTTGAGCGCAATCCTCAAACTTAGGTCAAAAAAGCCATTTAAGCCTTTTCACAGTGAGATCTATGCGATATGGCCGAGAAATGTAATTTTGATGTTAACTCCCAAACCGCTGCGCAGAAGTCAACCAAACTTCACCCAATAGTGTATTGTATCACAATCTAGTAGTTACATTTAAAAATTTTGTTCTAGGACATTTTGTTTGAACGCAATCATCAAACTTAATTAAAAAAGTCATTTAAGCCTTTTCACAGTGAGATCTATGCGATATGGCCGAGAAATGTAATTTTGATGTTAACTCCCAAACCGCTGCGCAGAAGTCAACCAAACTTCACCCATTAGTGTATTGTATCACAATCTAGTAGTTACATGTGGAAATTTGGTTATAGGACATTTGATTTGAGCGCAATCCTCAAACTTAGGTCAAAAAAGCCATTTAAGTCTTTTCACAGTGAGATCTATGCGATATGGCCGAGAAATGTAATTTTGATGTTAACTCCCAAACCGCTGCGCAGAAGTCAACCAAACTTCACCCAATAGTGTATTGTATCACAATCTAGTAGTTACATTTGAAAATTTTGTTCTAGGAAATTTTGTTTGAGCGCAATCATCAAACTTAATTAAAAAAGTCATTTAAGCCTTTTCACAGTGAGATCTATGCGATATGGCCGAGAAATGTAATTTTGATGTTAACTCCCAAACCGCTGCGCAGAAGTCAACCAAACTTCACCCATTAGTGTATTTTATCACAATCTAGTAGTTACATGTGGAAATTTGGTTCTAGGACATTTGATTTGAGCGCAATCCTCAAACTTAGGTCAAAAAAGCCATTTAAGCCTTTTCACAGTGAGATCTATGCGATATGGCCGAGAAATGTAATTTTGATGTTAACTCCCAAACCGCTGCGCAGAAGTCAACCAAACTTCACCCAATAGTGTATTGTATCACATTCTAGTAGTTACATTTGAAAATTTTGTTCTAGGACATTTTGTTTGAACGCAATCATCAAACTTAATTAAAAAAGTCATTTAAGCCTTTTCACAGTGAGATCTATGCGATATGGCCGAGAAATGTAATTTTGATGTTAACTCCCAAACCGCTGCGCAGAAGTCAACCAAACTTCACCCAATAGTGTATTGTATCACAATCTAGTAGTTACATTTGAAAATTTTGTTCTAGGAAATTTTGTTTGAGCGCAATCATCAAACTTAATTAAAAAAGTCATTTAAGCCTTTTCACAGTGAGATCTATGCGATATGGCCGAGAAATGTAATTTTGATGTTAACTCCCAAACCGCTGCGCAGAAGTCAACCAAACTTCACCCATTAGTGTATTTTATCACAATCTAGTAGTTACATGTGGAAATTTGGTTCTAGGACATTTGATTTGAGCGCAATCCTCAAACTTAGGTCAAAAAAGCCATTTAAGCCTTTTCACAGTGAGATCTATGCGATATGGCCGAGAAATGTAATTTTGATGTTAACTCCCAAACCGCTGCGCAGAAGTCAACCAAACTTCACCCAATAGTGTATTGTATCACAATCTAGTAGTTACATTTAAAAATTTTGTTCTAGGACATTTTGTTTGAACGCAATCATCAAACTTAATTAAAAAAGTCATTTAAGCCTTTTCACAGTGAGATCTATGCGATATGGCCGAGAAATGTAATTTTGATGTTAACTCCCAAACCGCTGCGCAGAAGTCAACCAAACTTCACCCATTAGTGTATTGTATCACAATCTAGTAGTTACATGTGGAAATTTGGTTATAGGACATTTGATTTGAGCGCAATCCTCAAACTTAGGTCAAAAAAGCCATTTAAGCCTTTTCACAGTGAGATCTATGCGATATGGCCGAGAAATGTAATTTTGATGTTAACTCCCAAACCGCTGCGCAGAAGTCAACCAAACTTCACCCAATAGTGTATTGTATCACAATCTAGTAGTTACATTTGAAAATTTTGTTCTAGGAAATTTTGTTTGAGCGCAATCATCAAACTTAATTAAAAAAGTCATTTAAGCCTTTTCACAGTGAGATCTATGCGATATGGCCGAGAAATGTAATTTTGATGTTAACTCCCAAACCGCTGCGCAGAAGTCAACCAAACTTCACCCATTAGTGTATTTTATCACAATCTAGTAGTTACATGTGGAAATTTGGTTCTAGGACATTTGATTTGAGCGCAATCCTCAAACTTAGGTCAAAAAAGCCATTTAAGCCTTTTCACAGTGAGATCTATGCGATATGGCCGAGAAATGTAATTTTGATGTTAACTCCCAAACCGCTGCGCAGAAGTCAACCAAACTTCACCCAATAGTGTATTGTATCACATTCTAGTAGTTACATTTGAAAATTTCGTTCTAGGACATTTGGTTTGAGCGCAATCCTCAAACTTAGGTCAAAAAAGCCATTTAAGCCTTTTCACAGTGAGATCTATGCGATATGGCCGAGAAATGTAATTTTGATGTTAACTCCCAAACCGCTGCGCAGAAGTCAACCAAACTTCACCCAATAGTGTATTGTATCACAATCTAGTAGTTACATTTGAAAATTTTGTTCTAGGACATTTTGTTTGAACGCAATCATCAAACTTAATTAAAAAAGTCATTTAAGCCTTTTCACAGTGAGATCTATGCGATATGGCCGAGAAATGTAATTTTGATGTTAACTCCCAAACCGCTGCGCAGAAGTCAACCAAACTTCACCCAATAGTGTATTGTATCACAATCTAGTAGTTACATTTGAAAATTTTGTTCTAGGACATTTTGTTTGAGCGCAATCCTCAAACTTAGGTCAAAAAAGCCATTTAAGCCTTTTCACAGTGAGATCTATGCGATATGGCCGAGAAATGTAATTTTGATGTTAACTCCCAAACCGCTGCGCAGAAGTCAACCAAACTTCACCCATTAGTGTATTGTATCACAATCTAGTAGTTACATTTGAAAATTTTGTTCTAGGAAATTTTGTTTGAGCGCAATCATCAAACTTAATTAAAAAAGTCATTTAAGCCTTTTCACAGTGAGATCTATGCGATATGGCCGAGAAATGTAATTTTTATGTTAACTCCCAAACCGCTGCGCAGAAGTCAACCAAACTTCACCCATTAGTGTATTTTATCACAATCTAGTAGTTACATGTGGAAATTTGGTTCTAGGACATTTGGTTTGAGCGCAATCCTCAAACTTAGGTCAAAAAAGCCATTTAAGCCTTTTCACAGTGAGATCTATGCGATATGGCCGAGAAATGTAATTTTGATGTTAACTCCCAAACCGCTGCGCAGAAGTCAACCAAACTTCACCCAATAGTGTATTGTATCACATTCTAGTAGTTACATTTGAAAATTTCGTTCTAGGACATTTGGTTTGAGCGCAATCCTCAAACTTAGGTCAAAAAAGCCATTTAAGCCTTTTCACAGTGAGATCTATGCGATATGGCCGAGAAATGTAATTTTGATGTTAACTCCCAAACCGCTGCGCAGAAGTCAACCAAACTTCACCCATTAGTGTATTGTATCACAATCTAGTAGTTACATGTGGAAATTTGGTTATAGGACATTTGATTTGAGCGCAATCCTCAAACCTAGGTCAAAAAAGCCATTTAAGCCTTTTCACAGTGAGATCTATGCGATATAGCCGAGAAATGTAATTTTGATGTTAACTCCCAAACCGCTGCGCAGAAGTCAACCAAACTTCACCCAATAGTGTATTGTATCACAATCTAGTAGTTACATTTGAAAATTTTGTTCTAGGAAATTTTGTTTGAGCGCAATCATCAAACTTAATTAAAAAAGTCATTTAAGCCTTTTCACAGTGAGATCTATGCGATATGGCCGAGAAATGTAATTTTTATGTTAACTCCCAAACCGCTGCGCAGAAGTCAACCAAACTTCACCCATTAGTGTATTTTATCACAATCTAGTAGTTACATGTGGAAATTTGGTTCTAGGACATTTGATTTGAGCGCAATCCTCAAACTTAGGTCAAAAAAGCCATTTAAGCCTTTTCACAGTGAGATCTATGCGATATGGCCGAGAAATGTAATTTTGATGTTAACTCCCAAACCGCTGCGCAGAAGTCAACCAAACTTCACCCAATAGTGTATTGTATCACATTCTAGTAGTTACATTTGAAAATTTTGTTCTAGGACATTTGAGTTGAGCGCAATCCTCAAACTTAGGTCAAAAAAGCCATTTAAGCCTTTTCACAGTGAGATCTATGCGATATGGCCGAGAAATGTAATTTTGATGTTAACTCCCAAACCGCTGCGCAGAAGTCAACCAAACTTCACCCAATAGTGTATTGTATCACATTCTAGTAGTTACATTTGAAAATTTTGTTCTAGGACATTTTGTTTGAACGCAATCATCAAACTTAATTAAAAAAGTCATTTAAGCCTTTTCACAGTGAGATCTATGCGATATGGCCGAGAAATGTAATTTTGATGTTAACTCCCAAACCGCTGCGCAGAAGTCAACCAAACTTCACCCAATAGTGTATTGTATCACAATCTAGTAGTTACATTTGAAAATTTTGTTCTAGGAAATTTTGTTTGAGCGCAATCATCAAACTTAATTAAAAAAGTCATTTAAGCCTTTTCACAGTGAGATCTATGCGATATGGCCGAGAAATGTAATTTTGATGTTAACTCCCAAACCGCTGCGCAGAAGTCAACCAAACTTCACCCATTAGTGTATTTTATCACAATCTAGTAGTTACATGTGGAAATTTGGTTCTAGGACATTTGATTTGAGCGCAATCCTCAAACTTAGGTCAAAAAAGCCATTTAAGCCTTTTCACAGTGAGATCTATGCGATATGGCCGAGAAATGTAATTTTGATGTTAACTCCCAAACCGCTGCGCAGAAGTCAACCAAACTTCACCCAATAGTGTATTGTATCACAATCTAGTAGTTACATTTAAAAATTTTGTTCTAGGACATTTTGTTTGAACGCAATCATCAAACTTAATTAAAAAAGTCATTTAAGCCTTTTCACAGTGAGATCTATGCGATATGGCCGAGAAATGTAATTTTGATGTTAACTCCCAAACCGCTGCGCAGAAGTCAACCAAACTTCACCCATTAGTGTATTGTATCAGAATCTAGTAGTTACATGTGGAAATTTGGTTATAGGACATTTGATTTGAGCGCAATCCTCAAACTTAGGTCAAAAAAGCCATTTAAGCCTTTTCACAGTGAGATCTATGCGATATGGCCGAGAAATGTAATTTTGATGTTAACTCCCAAACCGCTGCGCAGAAGTCAACCAAACTTCACCCAATAGTGTATTGTATCACAATCTAGTAGTTACATTTGAAAATTTTGTTCTAGGAAATTTTGTTTGAGCGCAATCATCAAACTTAATTAAAAAAGTCATTTAAGCCTTTTCACAGTGAGATCTATGCGATATGGCCGAGAAATGTAATTTTGATGTTAACTCCCAAACCGCTGCGCAGAAGTCAACCAAACTTCACCCATTAGTGTATTTTATCACAATCTAGTAGTTACATGTGGAAATTTGGTTCTAGGACATTTGATTTGAGCGCAATCCTCAAACTTAGGTCAAAAAAGCCATTTAAGCCTTTTCACAGTGAGATCTATGCGATATGGCCGAGAAATGTAATTTTGATGTTAACTCCCAAACCGCTGCGCAGAAGTCAACCAAACTTCACCCAATAGTGTATTGTATCACATTCTAGTAGTTACATTTGAAAATTTCGTTCTAGGACATTTGGTTTGAGCGCAATCCTCAAACTTAGGTCAAAAAAGCCATTTAAGCCTTTTCACAGTGAGATCTATGCGATATGGCCGAGAAATGTAATTTTGATGTTAACTCCCAAACCGCTGCGCAGAAGTCAACCAAACTTCACCCAATAGTGTATTGTATCACAATCTAGTAGTTACATTTGAAAATTTTGTTCTAGGACATTTTGTTTGAACGCAATCATCAAACTTAATTAAAAAAGTCATTTAAGCCTTTTCACAGTGAGATCTATGCGATATGGCCGAGAAATGTAATTTTGATGTTAACTCCCAAACCGCTGCGCAGAAGTCAACCAAACTTCACCCAATAGTGTATTGTATCACAATCTAGTAGTTACATTTGAAAATTTTGTTCTAGGACATTTTGTTTGAGCGCAATCCTCAAACTTAGGTCAAAAAAGCCATTTAAGCCTTTTCACAGTGAGATCTATGCGATATGGCCGAGAAATGTAATTTTGATGTTAACTCCCAAACCGCTGCGCAGAAGTCAACCAAACTTCACCCATTAGTGTATTGTATCACAATCTAGTAGTTACATGTGGAAATTTGGTTATAGGACATTTGATTTGAGCGCAATCCTCAAACTTAGGTCAAAAAAGCCATTTAAGCCTTTTCACAGTGAGATCTATGCGATATGGCCGAGAAATGTAATTTTGATGTTAACTCCCAAACCGCTGCGCAGAAGTCAACCAAACTTCACCCAATAGTGTATTGTATCACATTCTAGTAGTTACATTTGAAAATTTTGTTCTAGGACATTTGGTTTGAGCGCAATCCTCAAACTTAGGTCAAAAAAGCCATTTAAGCCTTTTCACAGTGAGATCTATGCGATATGGCCGAGAAATGTAATTTTGATGTTAACTCCCAAACCGCTGCGCAGAAGTCAACCAAACTTCACCCAATAGTGTATTGTATCACATTCTAGTAGTTACATTTGAAAATTTCGTTCTAGGACATTTGGTTTGAGCGCAATCCTCAAACTTAGGTCAAAAAAGCCATTTAAGCCTTTTCACAGTGAGATCTATGCGATATGGCCGAGAAATGTAATTTTGATGTTAACTCCCAAACCGCTGCGCAGAAGTCAACCAAACTTCACCCAATAGTGTATTGTATCACAATCTAGTAGTTACATTTGAAAATTTTGTTCTAGGACATTTTGTTTGAACGCAATCATCAAACTTAATTAAAAAAGTCATTTAAGCCTTTTCACAGTGAGATCTATGCGATATGGCCGAGAAATGTAATTTTGATGTTAACTCCCAAACCGCTGCGCAGAAGTCATCCAAAATTCACCCAATAGTGTATTGTATCACAATCTAGTAGTTACATTTGAAAATTTTGTTCTAGGACATTTTGTTTGAGCGCAATCCTCAAACTTAGGTCAAAAAAGCCATTTAAGCCTTTTCACAGTGAGATCTATGCGATATGGCCGAGAAATGTAATTTTGATGTTAACTCCCAAACCGCTGCGCAGAAGTCAACCAAACTTCACCCAATAGTGTATTGTATCACAATCTAGTAGTTACATTTGAAAATTTTGTTCTAGGACATTTTGTTTGAACGCAATCATCAAACTTAATTAAAAAAGTCATTTAAGCCTTTTCACAGTGAGATCTATGCGATATGGCCGAGAAATGTAATTTTGATGTTAACTCCCAAACCGCTGCGCAGAAGTCAACCAAACTTCACCCATTAGTGTATTGTATCACAATCTAGTAGTTACATGTGGAAATTTGGTTATAGGACATTTGATTTGAGCGCAATCCTCAAACTTAGGTCAAAAAAGCCATTTAAGCCTTTTCACAGTGAGATCTATGCGATATGGCCGAGAAATGTAATTTTGATGTTAACTCCCAAACCGCTGCGCAGAAGTCAACCAAACTTCACCCAATAGTGTATTGTATCACAATCTAGTAGTTACATTTGAAAATTTTGTTCTAGGACATTTTGTTTGAACGCAATCATCAAACTTAATTAAAAAAGTCATTTAAGCCTTTTCACAGTGAGATCTATGCGATATGGCCGAGAAATGTAATTTTGATGTTAACTCCCAAACCGCTGCGCAGAAGTCAACCAAACTTCACCCAATAGTGTATTGTATCACAATCTAGTAGTTACATTTGAAAATTTTGTTCTAGGACATTTTGTTTGAACGCAATCATCAAACTTAATTAAAAAAGTCATTTAAGCCTTTTCACAGTGAGATCTATGCGATATGGCCGAGAAATGTAATTTTGATGTTAACTCCCAAACCGCTGCGCAGAAGTCAACCAAACTTCACCCAATAGTGTATTGTATCACAATCTAGTAGTTACATTTGAAAATTTTGTTCTAGGAAATTTTGTTTGAGCGCAATCATCAAACTTAATTAAAAAAGTCATTTAAGCCTTTTCACAGTGAGATCTATGCGATATGGCCGAGAAATGTAATTTTGATGTTAACTCCCAAACCGCTGCGCAGAAGTCAACCAAACTTCACCCATTAGTGTATTTTATCACAATCTAGTAGTTACATGTGGAAATTTGGTTCTAGGACATTTGATTTGAGCGCAATCCTCAAACTTAGGTCAAAAAAGCCATTTAAGCCTTTTCACAGTGAGATCTATGCGATATGGCCGAGAAATGTAATTTTGATGTTAACTCCCAAACCGCTGCGCAGAAGTCAACCAAACTTCACCCAATAGTGTATTGTATCACAATCTAGTAGTTACATTTAAAAATTTTGTTCTAGGACATTTTGTTTGAACGCAATCATCAAACTTAATTAAAAAAGTCATTTAAGCCTTTTCACAGTGAGATCTATGCGATATGGCCGAGAAATGTAATTTTGATGTTAACTCCCAAACCGCTGCGCAGAAGTCAACCAAACTTCACCCAATAGTGTATTGTATCACAATCTAGTAGTTACATTTGAAAATTTTGTTCTAGGACATTTTGTTTGAGCGCAATCCTCAAATTTAGGTCAAAAAAGCCATTTAAGCCTTTTCACAGTGAGATCTATGCGATATGGCCGAGAAATGTAATTTTGATGTTAACTCCCAAACCGCTGCGCAGAAGTCAACCAAACTTCACCCAATAGTGTATTGTATCACAATCTAGTAGTTACATTTGAAAATTTTGTTCTAGGAAATTTTGTTTGAACGCAATCATCAAACTTAATTAAAAAAGTCATTTAAGCCTTTTCACAGTGAGATCTATGCGATATGGCCGAGAAATGTAATTTTGATGTTAACTCCCAAACCGCTGCGCAGAAGTCAACCAAACTTCACCCAATAGTGTATTGTATCACATTCTAGTAGTTACATTTGAAAATTTCGTTCTAGGACATTTGGTTTGAGCGCAATCCTCAAACTTAGGTCAAAAAAGCCATTTAAGCCTTTTCACAGTGAGATCTATGCGATATGGCCGAGAAATGTAATTTTGATGTTAACTCCCAAACCGCTGCGCAGAAGTCAACCAAACTTCACCCAATAGTGTATTGTATCACAATCTAGTAGTTACATTTGAAAATTTTGTTCTAGGACATTTTGTTTGAACGCAATCATCAAACTTAATTAAAAAAGTCATTTAAGCCTTTTCACAGTGAGATCTATGCGATATGGCCGAGAAATGTAATTTTGATGTTAACTCCCAAACCGCTGCGCAGAAGTCAACCAAACTTCACCCAATAGTGTATTGTATCACAATCTAGTAGTTACATTTGAAAATTTTGTTCTAGGACATTTTGTTTGAGCGCAATCCTCAAACTTAGGTCAAAAAAGCCATTTAAGCCTTTTCACAGTGAGATCTATGCGATATGGCCGAGAAATGTAATTTTGATGTTAACTCCCAAACCGCTGCGCAGAAGTCAACCAAACTTCAACCAATAGTGTATTGTATCACATTCTAGTAGTTACATTTGAAAATTTCGTTCTAGGACATTTGGTTTGAGCGCAATCCTCAAACTTAGGTCAAAAAAGCCATTTAAGCCTTTTCACAGTGAGATCTATGCGATATGGCCGAGAAATGTAATTTTGATGTTAACTCCCAAACCGCTGCGCAGAAGTCAACCAAACTTCACCCAATAGTGTATTGTATCACATTCTAGTAGTTACATTTGAAAATTTCGTTCTAGGACATTTGGTTTGAGCGCAATCCTCAAACTTAGGTCAAAAAAGCCATTTAAGCCTTTTCACAGTGAGATCTATGCGATATGGCCGAGAAATGTAATTTTGATGTTAACTCCCAAACCGCTGCGCAGAAGTCAACCAAACTTCACCCAATAGTGTATTGTATCACAATCTAGTAGTTACATTTGAAAATTTTGTTCTAGGACATTTTGTTTGAACGCAATCATCAAACTTAATTAAAAAAGTCATTTAAGCCTTTTCACAGTGAGATCTATGCGATATGGCCGAGAAATGTAATTTTGATGTTAACTCCCAAACCGCTGCGCAGAAGTCAACCAAACTTCACCCAATAGTGTATTGTATCACAATCTAGTAGTTACATTTGAAAATTTTGTTCTAGGACATTTTGTTTGAGCGCAATCCTCAAATTTAGGTCAAAAAAGCCATTTAAGCCTTTTCACAGTGAGATCTATGCGATATGGCCGAGAAATGTAATTTTGATGTTAACTCCCAAACCGCTGCGCAGAAGTCAACCAAACTTCACCCAATAGTGTATTGTATCACAATCTAGTAGTTACATTTGAAAATTTTGTTCTAGGAAATTTTGTTTGAACGCAATCATCAAACTTAATTAAAAAAGTCATTTAAGCCTTTTCACAGTGAGATCTATGCGATATGGCCGAGAAATGTAATTTTGATGTTAACTCCCAAACCGCTGCGCAGAAGTCAACCAAACTTCACCCAATAGTGTATTGTATCACATTCTAGTAGTTACATTTGAAAATTTCGTTCTAGGACATTTGGTTTGAGCGCAATCCTCAAACTTAGGTCAAAAAAGCCATTTAAGCCTTTTCACAGTGAGATCTATGCGATATGGCCGAGAAATGTAATTTTGATGTTAACTCCCAAACCGCTGCGCAGAAGTCAACCAAACTTCACCCAATAGTGTATTGTATCACAATCTAGTAGTTACATTTGAAAATTTTGTTCTAGGACATTTTGTTTGAACGCAATCATCAAACTTAATTAAAAAAGTCATTTAAGCCTTTTCACAGTGAGATCTATGCGATATGGCCGAGAAATGTAATTTTGATGTTAACTCCCAAACCGCTGCGCAGAAGTCAACCAAACTTCACCCAATAGTGTATTGTATCACAATCTAGTAGTTACATTTGAAAATTTTGTTCTAGGACATTTTGTTTGAGCGCAATCCTCAAACTTAGGTCAAAAAAGCCATTTAAGCCTTTTCACAGTGAGATCTATGCGATATGGCCGAGAAATGTAATTTTGATGTTAACTCCCAAACCGCTGCGCAGAAGTCAACCAAACTTCACCCAATAGTGTATTGTATCACAATCTAGTAGTTACATTTGAAAATTTTGTTCTAGGACATTTTGTTTGAACGCAATCATCAAACTTAATTAAAAAAGTCATTTAAGCCTTTTCACAGTGAGATCTATGCGATATGGCCGAGAAATGTAATTTTGATGTTAACTCCCAAACCGCTGCGCAGAAGTCAACCAAACTTCACCCAATAGTGTATTGTATCACAATCTAGTAGTTACATTTGAAAATTTTGTTCTAGGAAATTTTGTTTGAGCGCAATCATCAAACTTAATTAAAAAAGTCATTTAAGCCTTTTCACAGTGAGATCTATGCGATATGGCCGAGAAATGTAATTTTGATGTTAACTCCCAAACCACTGCGCAGAAGTCAACCAAACTTCACCCATTAGTGTATTTTATCACAATCTAGTAGTTACATGTGGAAATTTGGTTCTAGGACATTTGATTTGAGCGCAATCCTCAAACTTAGGTCAAAAAAGCCATTTAAGCCTTTTCACAGTGAGATCTATGCGATATGGCCGAGAAATGTAATTTTGATGTTAACTCCCAAACCGCTGCGCAGAAGTCAACCAAACTTCACCCAATAGTGTATTGTATCACAATCTAGTAGTTACATTTAAAAATTTTGTTCTAGGACATTTTGTTTGAACGCAATCATCAAACTTAATTAAAAAAGTCATTTAAGCCTTTTCACAGTGAGATCTATGCGATATGGCCGAGAAATGTAATTTTGATGTTAACTCCCAAACCGCTGCGCAGAAGTCAACCAAACTTCACCCATTAGTGTATTGTATCACAATCTAGTAGTTACATGTGGAAATTTGGTTATAGGACATTTGATTTGAGCGCAATCCTCAAACTTAGGTCAAAAAAGCCATTTAAGTCTTTTCACAGTGAGATCTATGCGATATGGCCGAGAAATGTAATTTTGATGTTAACTCCCAAACCGCTGCGCAGAAGTCAACCAAACTTCACCCAATAGTGTATTGTATCACAATCTAGTAGTTACATTTGAAAATTTTGTTCTAGGAAATTTTGTTTGAGCGCAATCATCAAACTTAATTAAAAAAGTCATTTAAGCCTTTTCACAGTGAGATCTATGCGATATGGCCGAGAAATGTAATTTTGATGTTAACTCCCAAACCGCTGCGCAGAAGTCAACCAAACTTCACCCATTAGTGTATTTTATCACAATCTAGTAGTTACATGTGGAAATTTGGTTCTAGGACATTTGATTTGAGCGCAATCCTCAAACTTAGGTCAAAAAAGCCATTTAAGCCTTTTCACAGTGAGATCTATGCGATATGGCCGAGAAATGTAATTTTGATGTTAACTCCCAAACCGCTGCGCAGAAGTCAACCAAACTTCACCCAATAGTGTATTGTATCACATTCTAGTAGTTACATTTGAAAATTTTGTTCTAGGACATTTTGTTTGAACGCAATCATCAAACTTAATTAAAAAAGTCATTTAAGCCTTTTCACAGTGAGATCTATGCGATATGGCCGAGAAATGTAATTTTGATGTTAACTCCCAAACCGCTGCGCAGAAGTCAACCAAACTTCACCCAATAGTGTATTGTATCACAATCTAGTAGTTACATTTGAAAATTTTGTTCTAGGAAATTTTGTTTGAGCGCAATCATCAAACTTAATTAAAAAAGTCATTTAAGCCTTTTCACAGTGAGATCTATGCGATATGGCCGAGAAATGTAATTTTGATGTTAACTCCCAAACCGCTGCGCAGAAGTCAACCAAACTTCACCCATTAGTGTATTTTATCACAATCTAGTAGTTACATGTGGAAATTTGGTTCTAGGACATTTGATTTGAGCGCAATCCTCAAACTTAGGTCAAAAAAGCCATTTAAGCCTTTTCACAGTGAGATCTATGCGATATGGCCGAGAAATGTAATTTTGATGTTAACTCCCAAACCGCTGCGCAGAAGTCAACCAAACTTCACCCAATAGTGTATTGTATCACAATCTAGTAGTTACATTTGAAAATTTTGTTCTAGGAAATTTTGTTTGAACGCAATCATCAAACTTAATTAAAAAAGTCATTTAAGCCTTTTCACAGTGAGATCTATGCGATATGGCCGAGAAATGTAATTTTGATGTTAACTCCCAAACCGCTGCGCAGAAGTCAACCAAACTTCACCCAATAGTGTATTGTATCACATTCTAGTAGTTACATTTGAAAATTTCGTTCTAGGACATTTGGTTTGAGCGCAATCCTCAAACTTAGGTCAAAAAAGCCATTTAAGCCTTTTCACAGTGAGATCTATGCGATATGGCCGAGAAATGTAATTTTGATGTTAACTCCCAAACCGCTGCGCAGAAGTCAACCAAACTTCACCCAATAGTGTATTGTATCACAATCTAGTAGTTACATTTGAAAATTTTGTTCTAGGACATTTTGTTTGAACGCAATCATCAAACTTAATTAAAAAAGTCATTTAAGCCTTTTCACAGTGAGATCTATGCGATATGGCCGAGAAATGTAATTTTGATGTTAACTCCCAAACCGCTGCGCAGAAGTCAACCAAACTTCACCCAATAGTGTATTGTATCACAATCTAGTAGTTACATTTGAAAATTTTGTTCTAGGACATTTTGTTTGAGCGCAATCCTCAAATTTAGGTCAAAAAAGCCATTTAAGCCTTTTCACAGTGAGATCTATGCGATATGGCCGAGAAATGTAATTTTGATGTTAACTCCCAAACCGCTGCGCAGAAGTCAACCAAACTTCACCCAATAGTGTATTGTATCACAATCTAGTAGTTACATTTGAAAATTTTGTTCTAGGAAATTTTGTTTGAACGCAATCATCAAACTTAATTAAAAAAGTCATTTAAGCCTTTTCACAGTGAGATCTATGCGATATGGCCGAGAAATGTAATTTTGATGTTAACTCCCAAACCGCTGCGCAGAAGTCAACCAAACTTCACCCAATAGTGTATTGTATCACATTCTAGTAGTTACATTTGAAAATTTCGTTCTAGGACATTTGGTTTGAGCGCAATCCTCAAACTTAGGTCAAAAAAGCCATTTAAGCCTTTTCACAGTGAGATCTATGCGATATGGCCGAGAAATGTAATTTTGATGTTAACTCCCAAACCGCTGCGCAGAAGTCAACCAAACTTCACCCAATAGTGTATTGTATCACAATCTAGTAGTTACATTTGAAAATTTTGTTCTAGGACATTTTGTTTGAACGCAATCATCAAACTTAATTAAAAAAGTCATTTAAGCCTTTTCACAGTGAGATCTATGCGATATGGCCGAGAAATGTAATTTTGATGTTAACTCCCAAACCGCTGCGCAGAAGTCAACCAAACTTCACCCAATAGTGTATTGTATCACAATCTAGTAGTTACATTTGAAAATTTTGTTCTAGGACATTTTGTTTGAGCGCAATCCTCAAACTTAGGTCAAAAAAGCCATTTAAGCCTTTTCACAGTGAGATCTATGCGATATGGCCGAGAAATGTAATTTTGATGTTAACTCCCAAACCGCTGCGCAGAAGTCAACCAAACTTCACCCAATAGTGTATTGTATCACAATCTAGTAGTTACATTTGAAAATTTTGTTCTAGGACATTTTGTTTGAACGCAATCATCAAACTTAATTAAAAAAGTCATTTAAGCCTTTTCACAGTGAGATCTATGCGATATGGCCGAGAAATGTAATTTTGATGTTAACTCCCAAACCGCTGCGCAGAAGTCAACCAAACTTCACCCAATAGTGTATTGTATCACAATCTAGTAGTTACATTTGAAAATTTTGTTCTAGGAAATTTTGTTTGAGCGCAATCATCAAACTTAATTAAAAAAGTCATTTAAGCCTTTTCACAGTGAGATCTATGCGATATGGCCGAGAAATGTAATTTTGATGTTAACTCCCAAACCACTGCGCAGAAGTCAACCAAACTTCACCCATTAGTGTATTTTATCACAATCTAGTAGTTACATGTGGAAATTTGGTTCTAGGACATTTGATTTGAGCGCAATCCTCAAACTTAGGTCAAAAAAGCCATTTAAGCCTTTTCACAGTGAGATCTATGCGATATGGCCGAGAAATGTAATTTTGATGTTAACTCCCAAACCGCTGCGCAGAAGTCAACCAAACTTCACCCAATAGTGTATTGTATCACAATCTAGTAGTTACATTTAAAAATTTTGTTCTAGGACATTTTGTTTGAACGCAATCATCAAACTTAATTAAAAAAGTCATTTAAGCCTTTTCACAGTGAGATCTATGCGATATGGCCGAGAAATGTAATTTTGATGTTAACTCCCAAACCGCTGCGCAGAAGTCAACCAAACTTCACCCATTAGTGTATTGTATCACAATCTAGTAGTTACATGTGGAAATTTGGTTATAGGACATTTGATTTGAGCGCAATCCTCAAACTTAGGTCAAAAAAGCCATTTAAGTCTTTTCACAGTGAGATCTATGCGATATGGCCGAGAAATGTAATTTTGATGTTAACTCCCAAACCGCTGCGCAGAAGTCAACCAAACTTCACCCAATAGTGTATTGTATCACAATCTAGTAGTTACATTTGAAAATTTTGTTCTAGGAAATTTTGTTTGAGCGCAATCATCAAACTTAATTAAAAAAGTCATTTAAGCCTTTTCACAGTGAGATCTATGCGATATGGCCGAGAAATGTAATTTTGATGTTAACTCCCAAACCGCTGCGCAGAAGTCAACCAAACTTCACCCATTAGTGTATTTTATCACAATCTAGTAGTTACATGTGGAAATTTGGTTCTAGGACATTTGATTTGAGCGCAATCCTCAAACTTAGGTCAAAAAAGCCATTTAAGCCTTTTCACAGTGAGATCTATGCGATATGGCCGAGAAATGTAATTTTGATGTTAACTCCCAAACCGCTGCGCAGAAGTCAACCAAACTTCACCCAATAGTGTATTGTATCACATTCTAGTAGTTACATTTGAAAATTTTGTTCTAGGACATTTTGTTTGAACGCAATCATCAAACTTAATTAAAAAAGTCATTTAAGCCTTTTCACAGTGAGATCTATGCGATATGGCCGAGAAATGTAATTTTGATGTTAACTCCCAAACCGCTGCGCAGAAGTCAACCAAACTTCACCCAATAGTGTATTGTATCACAATCTAGTAGTTACATTTGAAAATTTTGTTCTAGGAAATTTTGTTTGAGCGCAATCATCAAACTTAATTAAAAAAGTCATTTAAGCCTTTTCACAGTGAGATCTATGCGATATGGCCGAGAAATGTAATTTTGATGTTAACTCCCAAACCGCTGCGCAGAAGTCAACCAAACTTCACCCATTAGTGTATTTTATCACAATCTAGTAGTTACATGTGGAAATTTGGTTCTAGGACATTTGATTTGAGCGCAATCCTCAAACTTAGGTCAAAAAAGCCATTTAAGCCTTTTCACAGTGAGATCTATGCGATATGGCCGAGAAATGTAATTTTGATGTTAACTCCCAAACCGCTGCGCAGAAGTCAACCAAACTTCACCCAATAGTGTATTGTATCACAATCTAGTAGTTACATTTAAAAATTTTGTTCTAGGACATTTTGTTTGAACGCAATCATCAAACTTAATTAAAAAAGTCATTTAAGCCTTTTCACAGTGAGATCTATGCGATATGGCCGAGAAATGTAATTTTGATGTTAACTCCCAAACCGCTGCGCAGAAGTCAACCAAACTTCACCCATTAGTGTATTTTATCACAATCTAGTAGTTACATGTGGAAATTTGGTTCTAGGACATTTGATTTGAGCGCAATCCTCAAACTTAGGTCAAAAAAGCCATTTAAGCCTTTTCACAGTGAGATCTATGCGATATGGCCGAGAAATGTAATTTTGATGTTAACTCCCAAACCGCTGCGCAGAAGTCAACCAAACTTCACCCAATAGTGTATTGTATCACATTCTAGTAGTTACATTTGAAAATTTCGTTCTAGGACATTTGGTTTGAGCGCAATCCTCAAACTTAGGTCAAAAAAGCCATTTAAGCCTTTTCACAGTGAGATCTATGCGATATGGCCGAGAAATGTAATTTTGATGTTAACTCCCAAACCGCTGCGCAGAAGTCAACCAAACTTCACCCAATAGTGTATTGTATCACAATCTAGTAGTTACATTTGAAAATTTTGTTCTAGGACATTTTGTTTGAACGCAATCATCAAACTTAATTAAAAAAGTCATTTAAGCCTTTTCACAGTGAGATCTATGCGATATGGCCGAGAAATGTAATTTTGATGTTAACTCCCAAACCGCTGCGCAGAAGTCAACCAAACTTCACCCAATAGTGTATTGTATCACAATCTAGTAGTTACATTTGAAAATTTTGTTCTAGGACATTTTGTTTGAGCGCAATCCTCAAACTTAGGTCAAAAAAGCCATTTAAGCCTTTTCACAGTGAGATCTATGCGATATGGCCGAGAAATGTAATTTTGATGTTAACTCCCAAACCGCTGCGCAGAAGTCAACCAAACTTCACCCATTAGTGTATTGTATCACAATCTAGTAGTTACATTTGAAAATTTTGTTCTAGGAAATTTTGTTTGAGCGCAATCATCAAACTTAATTAAAAAAGTCATTTAAGCCTTTTCACAGTGAGATCTATGCGATATGGCCGAGAAATGTAATTTTTATGTTAACTCCCAAACCGCTGCGCAGAAGTCAACCAAACTTCACCCATTAGTGTATTTTATCACAATCTAGTAGTTACATGTGGAAATTTGGTTCTAGGACATTTGATTTGAGCGCAATCCTCAAACTTAGGTCAAAAAAGCCATTTAAGCCTTTTCACAGTGAGATCTATGCGATATGGCCGAGAAATGTAATTTTGATGTTAACTCCCAAACCGCTGCGCAGAAGTCAACCAAACTTCACCCAATAGTGTATTGTATCACATTCTAGTAGTTACATTTGAAAATTTTGTTCTAGGACATTTGGTTTGAGCGCAATCCTCAAACTTAGGTCAAAAAAGCCATTTAAGCCTTTTCACAGTGAGATCTATGCGATATGGCCGAGAAATGTAATTTTGATGTTAACTCCCAAACCGCTGCGCAGAAGTCAACCAAACTTCACCCAATAGTGTATTGTATCACATTCTAGTAGTTACATTTGAAAATTTCGTTCTAGGACATTTGGTTTGAGCGCAATCCTCAAACTTAGGTCAAAAAAGCCATTTAAGCCTTTTCACAGTGAGATCTATGCGATATGGCCGAGAAATGTAATTTTGATGTTAACTCCCAAACCGCTGCGCAGAAGTCAACCAAACTTCACCCATTAGTGTATTGTATCACAATCTAGTAGTTACATGTGGAAATTTGGTTATAGGACATTTGATTTGAGCGCAATCCTCAAACCTAGGTCAAAAAAGCCATTTAAGCCTTTTCACAGTGAGATCTATGCGATATAGCCGAGAAATGTAATTTTGATGTTAACTCCCAAACCGCTGCGCAGAAGTCAACCAAACTTCACCCAATAGTGTATTGTATCACAATCTAGTAGTTACATTTGAAAATTTTGTTCTAGGAAATTTTGTTTGAGCGCAATCATCAAACTTAATTAAAAAAGTCATTTAAGCCTTTTCACAGTGAGATCTATGCGATATGGCCGAGAAATGTAATTTTTATGTTAACTCCCAAACCGTTGCGCAGAAGTCAACCAAACTTCACCCATTAGTGTATTTTATCACAATCTAGTAGTTACATGTGGAAATTTGGTTCTAGGACATTTGATTTGAGCGCAATCCTCAAACTTAGGTCAAAAAAGCCATTTAAGCCTTTTCACAGTGAGATCTATGCGATATGGCCGAGAAATGTAATTTTGATGTTAACTCCCAAACCGCTGCGCAGAAGTCAACCAAACTTCACCCAATAGTGTATTGTGTCACATTCTAGTAGTTACATTTGAAAATTTTGTTCTAGGACATTTGAGTTGAGCGCAATCCTCAAACTTAGGTCAAAAAAGCCATTTAAGCCTTTTCACAGTGAGATCTATGCGATATGGCCGAGAAATGTAATTTTGATGTTAACTCCCAAACCGCTGCGCAGAAGTCAACCAAACTTCACCCAATAGTGTATTGTATCACATTCTAGTAGTTACATTTGAAAATTTTGTTCTAGGACATTTTGTTTGAACGCAATCATCAAACTTAATTAAAAAAGTCATTTAAGCCTTTTCACAGTGAGATCTATGCGATATGGCCGAGAAATGTAATTTTGATGTTAACTCCCAAACCGCTGCGCAGAAGTCAACCAAACTTCACCCAATAGTGTATTGTATCACAATCTAGTAGTTACATTTGAAAATTTTGTTCTAGGAAATTTTGTTTGAGCGCAATCATCAAACTTAATTAAAAAAGTCATTTAAGCCTTTTCACAGTGAGATCTATGCGATATGGCCGAGAAATGTAATTTTGATGTTAACTCCCAAACCGCTGCGCAGAAGTCAACCAAACTTCACCCATTAGTGTATTTTATCACAATCTAGTAGTTACATGTGGAAATTTGGTTCTAGGACATTTGATTTGAGCGCAATCCTCAAACTTAGGTCAAAAAAGCCATTTAAGCCTTTTCACAGTGAGATCTATGCGATATGGCCGAGAAATGTAATTTTGATGTTAACTCCCAAACCGCTGCGCAGAAGTCAACCAAACTTCACCCAATAGTGTATTGTATCACAATCTAGTAGTTACATTTAAAAATTTTGTTCTAGGACATTTTGTTTGAACGCAATCATCAAACTTAATTAAAAAAGTCATTTAAGCCTTTTCACAGTGAGATCTATGCGATATGGCCGAGAAATGTAATTTTGATGTTAACTCCCAAACCGCTGCGCAGAAGTCAACCAAACTTCACCCATTAGTGTATTGTATCACAATCTAGTAGTTACATGTGGAAATTTGGTTATAGGACATTTGATTTGAGCGCAATCCTCAAACTTAGGTCAAAAAAGCCATTTAAGCCTTTTCACAGTGAGATCTATGCGATATGGCCGAGAAATGTAATTTTGATGTTAACTCCCAAACCGCTGCGCAGAAGTCAACCAAACTTCACCCAATAGTGTATTGTATCACAATCTAGTAGTTACATTTGAAAATTTTGTTCTAGGAAATTTTGTTTGAGCGCAATCATCAAACTTAATTAAAAAAGTCATTTAAGCCTTTTCACAGTGAGATCTATGCGATATGGCCGAGAAATGTAATTTTGATGTTAACTCCCAAACCGCTGCGCAGAAGTCAACCAAACTTCACCCATTAGTGTATTTTATCACAATCTAGTAGTTACATGTGGAAATTTGGTTCTAGGACATTTGATTTGAGCGCAATCCTCAAACTTAGGTCAAAAAAGCCATTTAAGCCTTTTCACAGTGAGATCTATGCGATATGGCCGAGAAATGTAATTTTGATGTTAACTCCCAAACCGCTGCGCAGAAGTCAACCAAACTTCACCCAATAGTGTATTGTATCACATTCTAGTAGTTACATTTGAAAATTTCGTTCTAGGACATTTGGTTTGAGCGCAATCCTCAAACTTAGGTCAAAAAAGCCATTTAAGCCTTTTCACAGTGAGATCTATGCGATATGGCCGAGAAATGTAATTTTGATGTTAACTCCCAAACCGCTGCGCAGAAGTCAACCAAACTTCACCCAATAGTGTATTGTATCACAATCTAGTAGTTACATTTGAAAATTTTGTTCTAGGACATTTTGTTTGAACGCAATCATCAAACTTAATTAAAAAAGTCATTTAAGCCTTTTCACAGTGAGATCTATGCGATATGGCCGAGAAATGTAATTTTGATGTTAACTCCCAAACCGCTGCGCAGAAGTCAACCAAACTTCACCCAATAGTGTATTGTATCACAATCTAGTAGTTACATTTGAAAATTTTGTTCTAGGACATTTTGTTTGAGCGCAATCCTCAAACTTAGGTCAAAAAAGCCATTTAAGCCTTTTCACAGTGAGATCTATGCGATATGGCCGAGAAATGTAATTTTGATGTTAACTCCCAAACCGCTGCGCAGAAGTCAACCAAACTTCACCCATTAGTGTATTGTATCACAATCTAGTAGTTACATGTGGAAATTTGGTTATAGGACATTTGATTTGAGCGCAATCCTCAAACTTAGGTCAAAAAAGCCATTTAAGCCTTTTCACAGTGAGATCTATGCGATATGGCCGAGAAATGTAATTTTGATGTTAACTCCCAAACCGCTGCGCAGAAGTCAACCAAACTTCACCCAATAGTGTATTGTATCACATTCTAGTAGTTACATTTGAAAATTTTGTTCTAGGACATTTGGTTTGAGCGCAATCCTCAAACTTAGGTCAAAAAAGCCATTTAAGCCTTTTCACAGTGAGATCTATGCGATATGGCCGAGAAATGTAATTTTGATGTTAACTCCCAAACCGCTGCGCAGAAGTCAACCAAACTTCACCCAATAGTGTATTGTATCACATTCTAGTAGTTACATTTGAAAATTTCGTTCTAGGACATTTGGTTTGAGCGCAATCCTCAAACTTAGGTCAAAAAAGCCATTTAAGCCTTTTCACAGTGAGATCTATGCGATATGGCCGAGAAATGTAATTTTGATGTTAACTCCCAAACCGCTGCGCAGAAGTCAACCAAACTTCACCCAATAGTGTATTGTATCACAATCTAGTAGTTACATTTGAAAATTTTGTTCTAGGACATTTTGTTTGAACGCAATCATCAAACTTAATTAAAAAAGTCATTTAAGCCTTTTCACAGTGAGATCTATGCGATATGGCCGAGAAATGTAATTTTGATGTTAACTCCCAAACCGCTGCGCAGAAGTCATCCAAAATTCACCCAATAGTGTATTGTATCACAATCTAGTAGTTACATTTGAAAATTTTGTTCTAGGACATTTTGTTTGAGCGCAATCCTCAAACTTAGGTCAAAAAAGCCATTTAAGCCTTTTCACAGTGAGATCTATGCGATATGGCCGAGAAATGTAATTTTGATGTTAACTCCCAAACCGCTGCGCAGAAGTCAACCAAACTTCACCCAATAGTGTATTGTATCACAATCTAGTAGTTACATTTGAAAATTTTGTTCTAGGACATTTTGTTTGAACGCAATCATCAAACTTAATTAAAAAAGTCATTTAAGCCTTTTCACAGTGAGATCTATGCGATATGGCCGAGAAATGTAATTTTGATGTTAACTCCCAAACCGCTGCGCAGAAGTCAACCAAACTTCACCCAATAGTGTATTGTATCACAATCTAGTAGTTACATTTGAAAATTTTGTTCTAGGACATTTTGTTTGAGCGCAATCCTCAAACTTAGGTCAAAAAAGCCATTTAAGCCTTTTCACAGTGAGATCTATGCGATATGGCCGAGAAATGTAATTTTGATGTTAACTCCCAAACCGCTGCGCAGAAGTCAACCAAACTTCACCCAATAGTGTATTGTATCACAATCTAGTAGTTACATTTGAAAATTTTGTTCTAGGACATTTTGTTTGAACGCAATCATCAAACTTAATTAAAAAAGTCATTTAAGCCTTTTCACAGTGAGATCTATGCGATATGGCCGAGAAATGTAATTTTGATGTTAACTCCCAAACCGCTGCGCAGAAGTCAACCAAACTTCCCCCAATAGTGTATTGTATCACAATCTAGTAGTTACATTTGAAAATTTTGTTCTAGGAAATTTTGTTTGAGCGCAATCATCAAACTTAATTAAAAAAGTCATTTAAGCCTTTTCACAGTGAGATCTATGCGATATGGCCGAGAAATGTAATTTTGATGTTAACTCCCAAACCGCTGCGCAGAAGTCAACCAAACTTCAACCAATAGTGTATTGTATCACAATCTAGTAGTTACATTTAAAAATTTTGTTCTAGGACATTTTGTTTGAACGCAATCATCAAACTTAATTAAAAAAGTCATTTAAGCCTTTTCACAGTGAGATCTATGCGATATGGCCGAGAAATGTAATTTTGATGTTAACTCCCAAACCGCTGCGCAGAAGTCAACCAAACTTCACCCATTAGTGTATTGTATCACAATCTAGTAGTTACATGTGGAAATTTGGTTATAGGACATTTGATTTGAGCGCAATCCTCAAACTTAGGTCAAAAAAGCCATTTAAGCCTTTTCACAGTGAGATCTATGCGATATGGCCGAGAAATGTAATTTTGATGTTAACTCCCAAACCGCTGCGCAGAAGTCAACCAAACTTCACCCAATAGTGTATTGTATCACAATCTAGTAGTTACATTTAAAAATTTTGTTCTAGGAAATTTTGTTTGAGCGCAATCATCAAACTTAATTAAAAAAGTCATTTAAGCCTTTTCACAGTGAGATCTATGCGATATGGCCGAGAAATGTAATTTTGATGTTAACTCCCAAACCGCTGCGCAGAAGTCAACCAAACTTCACCCATTAGTGTATTTTATCACAATCTAGTAGTTACATGTGGAAATTTGGTTCTAGGACATTTGATTTGAGCGCAATCCTCAAACTTAGGTCAAAAAAGCCATTTAAGCCTTTTCACAGTGAGATCTATGCGATATGGCCGAGAAATGTAATTTTGATGTTAACTCCCAAACCGCTGCGCAGAAGTCAACCAAACTTCACCCAATAGTGTATTGTATCACATTCTAGTAGTTACATTTGAAAATTTCGTTCTAGGACATTTGGTTTGAGCGCAATCCTCAAACTTAGGTCAAAAAAGCCATTTAAGCCTTTTCACAGTGAGATCTATGCGATATGGCCGAGAAATGTAATTTTGATGTTAACTCCCAAACCGCTGCGCAGAAGTCAACCAAACTTCACCCAATAGTGTATTGTATCACAATCTAGTAGTTACATTTGAAAATTTTGTTCTAGGACATTTTGTTTGAACGCAATCATCAAACTTAATTAAAAAAGTCATTTAAGCCTTTTCACAGTGAGATCTATGCGATATGGCCGAGAAATGTAATTTTGATGTTAACTCCCAAACCGCTGCGCAGAAGTCAACCAAACTTCACCCAATAGTGTATTGTATCACAATCTAGTAGTTACATTTGAAAATTTTGTTCTAGGACATTTTGTTTGAGCGCAATCCTCAAACTTAGGTCAAAAAAGCCATTTAAGCCTTTTCACAGTGAGATCTATGCGATATGGCCGAGAAATGTAATTTTGATGTTAACTCCCAAACCGCTGCGCAGAAGTCAACCAAACTTCACCCAATAGTGTATTGTATCACAATCTAGTAGTTACATTTGAAAATTTTGTTCTAGGACATTTTGTTTGAACGCAATCATCAAACTTAATTAAAAAAGTCATTTAAGCCTTTTCACAGTGAGATCTATGCGATATGGCCGAGAAATGTAATTTTGATGTTAACTCCCAAACCGCTGCGCAGAAGTCAACCAAACTTCACCCAATAGTGTATTGTATCACAATCTAGTAGTTACATTTGAAAATTTTGTTCTAGGAAATTTTGTTTGAGCGCAATCATCAAACTTAATTAAAAAAGTCATTTAAGCCTTTTCACAGTGAGATCTATGCGATATGGCCGAGAAATGTAATTTTGATGTTAACTCCCAAACCGCTGCGCAGAAGTCAACCAAACTTCACCCATTAGTGTATTTTATCACAATCTAGTAGTTACATGTGGAAATTTGGTTCTAGGACATTTGATTTGAGCGCAATCCTCAAACTTAGGTCAAAAAAGCCATTTAAGCCTTTTCACAGTGAGATCTATGCGATATGGCCGAGAAATGTAATTTTGATGTTAACTCCCAAACCGCTGCGCAGAAGTCAACCAAACTTCACCCAATAGTGTATTGTATCACATTCTAGTAGTTACATTTGAAAATTTTGTTCTAGGACATTTTGTTTGAACGCAATCATCAAACTTAATTAAAAAAGTCATTTAAGCCTTTTCACAGTGAGATCTATGCGATATGGCCGAGAAATGTAATTTTGATGTTAACTCCCAAACCGCTGCGCAGAAGTCAACCAAACTTCACCCAATAGTGTATTGTATCACAATCTAGTAGTTACATTTGAAAATTTTGTTCTAGGAAATTTTGTTTGAGCGCAATCATCAAACTTAATTAAAAAAGTCATTTAAGCCTTTTCACAGTGAGATCTATGCGATATGGCCGAGAAATGTAATTTTGATGTTAACTCCCAAACCGCTGCGCAGAAGTCAACCAAACTTCACCCATTAGTGTATTTTATCACAATCTAGTAGTTACATGTGGAAATTTGGTTCTAGGACATTTGATTTGAGCGCAATCCTCAAACTTAGGTCAAAAAAGCCATTTAAGCCTTTTCACAGTGAGATCTATGCGATATGGCCGAGAAATGTAATTTTGATGTTAACTCCCAAACCGCTGCGCAGAAGTCAACCAAACTTCACCCAATAGTGTATTGTATCACAATCTAGTAGTTACATTTAAAAATTTTGTTCTAGGACATTTTGTTTGAACGCAATCATCAAACTTAATTAAAAAAGTCATTTAAGCCTTTTCACAGTGAGATCTATGCGATATGGCCGAGAAATGTAATTTTGATGTTAACTCCCAAACCGCTGCGCAGAAGTCAACCAAACTTCACCCATTAGTGTATTTTATCACAATCTAGTAGTTACATGTGGAAATTTGGTTCTAGGACATTTGATTTGAGCGCAATCCTCAAACTTAGGTCAAAAAAGCCATTTAAGCCTTTTCACAGTGAGATCTATGCGATATGGCCGAGAAATGTAATTTTGATGTTAACTCCCAAACCGCTGCGCAGAAGTCAACCAAACTTCACCCAATAGTGTATTGTATCACATTCTAGTAGTTACATTTGAAAATTTCGTTCTAGGACATTTGGTTTGAGCGCAATCCTCAAACTTAGGTCAAAAAAGCCATTTAAGCCTTTTCACAGTGAGATCTATGCGATATGGCCGAGAAATGTAATTTTGATGTTAACTCCCAAACCGCTGCGCAGAAGTCAACCAAACTTCACCCAATAGTGTATTGTATCACAATCTAGTAGTTACATTTGAAAATTTTGTTCTAGGACATTTTGTTTGAACGCAATCATCAAACTTAATTAAAAAAGTCATTTAAGCCTTTTCACAGTGAGATCTATGCGATATGGCCGAGAAATGTAATTTTGATGTTAACTCCCAAACCGCTGCGCAGAAGTCAACCAAACTTCACCCAATAGTGTATTGTATCACAATCTAGTAGTTACATTTGAAAATTTTGTTCTAGGACATTTTGTTTGAGCGCAATCCTCAAACTTAGGTCAAAAAAGCCATTTAAGCCTTTTCACAGTGAGATCTATGCGATATGGCCGAGAAATGTAATTTTGATGTTAACTCCCAAACCGCTGCGCAGAAGTCAACCAAACTTCACCCATTAGTGTATTGTATCACAATCTAGTAGTTACATTTGAAAATTTTGTTCTAGGAAATTTTGTTTGAGCGCAATCATCAAACTTAATTAAAAAAGTCATTTAAGCCTTTTCACAGTGAGATCTATGCGATATGGCCGAGAAATGTAATTTTTATGTTAACTCCCAAACCGCTGCGCAGAAGTCAACCAAACTTCACCCATTAGTGTATTTTATCACAATCTAGTAGTTACATGTGGAAATTTGGTTCTAGGACATTTGATTTGAGCGCAATCCTCAAACTTAGGTCAAAAAAGCCATTTAAGCCTTTTCACAGTGAGATCTATGCGATATGGCCGAGAAATGTAATTTTGATGTTAACTCCCAAACCGCTGCGCAGAAGTCAACCAAACTTCACCCAATAGTGTATTGTATCACATTCTAGTAGTTACATTTGAAAATTTTGTTCTAGGACATTTGGTTTGAGCGCAATCCTCAAACTTAGGTCAAAAAAGCCATTTAAGCCTTTTCACAGTGAGATCTATGCGATATGGCCGAGAAATGTAATTTTGATGTTAACTCCCAAACCGCTGCGCAGAAGTCAACCAAACTTCACCCAATAGTGTATTGTATCACATTCTAGTAGTTACATTTGAAAATTTCGTTCTAGGACATTTGGTTTGAGCGCAATCCTCAAACTTAGGTCAAAAAAGCCATTTAAGCCTTTTCACAGTGAGATCTATGCGATATGGCCGAGAAATGTAATTTTGATGTTAACTCCCAAACCGCTGCGCAGAAGTCAACCAAACTTCACCCATTAGTGTATTGTATCACAATCTAGTAGTTACATGTGGAAATTTGGTTATAGGACATTTGATTTGAGCGCAATCCTCAAACCTAGGTCAAAAAAGCCATTTAAGCCTTTTCACAGTGAGATCTATGCGATATAGCCGAGAAATGTAATTTTGATGTTAACTCCCAAACCGCTGCGCAGAAGTCAACCAAACTTCACCCAATAGTGTATTGTATCACAATCTAGTAGTTACATTTGAAAATTTTGTTCTAGGAAATTTTGTTTGAGCGCAATCATCAAACTTAATTAAAAAAGTCATTTAAGCCTTTTCACAGTGAGATCTATGCGATATGGCCGAGAAATGTAATTTTTATGTTAACTCCCAAACCGTTGCGCAGAAGTCAACCAAACTTCACCCATTAGTGTATTTTATCACAATCTAGTAGTTACATGTGGAAATTTGGTTCTAGGACATTTGATTTGAGCGCAATCCTCAAACTTAGGTCAAAAAAGCCATTTAAGCCTTTTCACAGTGAGATCTATGCGATATGGCCGAGAAATGTAATTTTGATGTTAACTCCCAAACCGCTGCGCAGAAGTCAACCAAACTTCACCCAATAGTGTATTGTGTCACATTCTAGTAGTTACATTTGAAAATTTTGTTCTAGGACATTTGAGTTGAGCGCAATCCTCAAACTTAGGTCAAAAAAGCCATTTAAGCCTTTTCACAGTGAGATCTATGCGATATGGCCGAGAAATGTAATTTTGATGTTAACTCCCAAACCGCTGCGCAGAAGTCAACCAAACTTCACCCAATAGTGTATTGTATCACATTCTAGTAGTTACATTTGAAAATTTTGTTCTAGGACATTTTGTTTGAACGCAATCATCAAACTTAATTAAAAAAGTCATTTAAGCCTTTTCACAGTGAGATCTATGCGATATGGCCGAGAAATGTAATTTTGATGTTAACTCCCAAACCGCTGCGCAGAAGTCAACCAAACTTCACCCAATAGTGTATTGTATCACAATCTAGTAGTTACATTTGAAAATTTTGTTCTAGGAAATTTTGTTTGAGCGCAATCATCAAACTTAATTAAAAAAGTCATTTAAGCCTTTTCACAGTGAGATCTATGCGATATGGCCGAGAAATGTAATTTTGATGTTAACTCCCAAACCGCTGCGCAGAAGTCAACCAAACTTCACCCATTAGTGTATTTTATCACAATCTAGTAGTTACATGTGGAAATTTGGTTCTAGGACATTTGATTTGAGCGCAATCCTCAAACTTAGGTCAAAAAAGCCATTTAAGCCTTTTCACAGTGAGATCTATGCGATATGGCCGAGAAATGTAATTTTGATGTTAACTCCCAAACCGCTGCGCAGAAGTCAACCAAACTTCACCCAATAGTGTATTGTATCACAATCTAGTAGTTACATTTAAAAATTTTGTTCTAGGACATTTTGTTTGAACGCAATCATCAAACTTAATTAAAAAAGTCATTTAAGCCTTTTCACAGTGAGATCTATGCGATATGGCCGAGAAATGTAATTTTGATGTTAACTCCCAAACCGCTGCGCAGAAGTCAACCAAACTTCACCCATTAGTGTATTGTATCACAATCTAGTAGTTACATGTGGAAATTTGGTTATAGGACATTTGATTTGAGCGCAATCCTCAAACTTAGGTCAAAAAAGCCATTTAAGCCTTTTCACAGTGAGATCTATGCGATATGGCCGAGAAATGTAATTTTGATGTTAACTCCCAAACCGCTGCGCAGAAGTCAACCAAACTTCACCCAATAGTGTATTGTATCACAATCTAGTAGTTACATTTGAAAATTTTGTTCTAGGAAATTTTGTTTGAGCGCAATCATCAAACTTAATTAAAAAAGTCATTTAAGCCTTTTCACAGTGAGATCTATGCGATATGGCCGAGAAATGTAATTTTGATGTTAACTCCCAAACCGCTGCGCAGAAGTCAACCAAACTTCACCCATTAGTGTATTTTATCACAATCTAGTAGTTACATGTGGAAATTTGGTTCTAGGACATTTGATTTGAGCGCAATCCTCAAACTTAGGTCAAAAAAGCCATTTAAGCCTTTTCACAGTGAGATCTATGCGATATGGCCGAGAAATGTAATTTTGATGTTAACTCCCAAACCGCTGCGCAGAAGTCAACCAAACTTCACCCAATAGTGTATTGTATCACATTCTAGTAGTTACATTTGAAAATTTCGTTCTAGGACATTTGGTTTGAGCGCAATCCTCAAACTTAGGTCAAAAAAGCCATTTAAGCCTTTTCACAGTGAGATCTATGCGATATGGCCGAGAAATGTAATTTTGATGTTAACTCCCAAACCGCTGCGCAGAAGTCAACCAAACTTCACCCAATAGTGTATTGTATCACAATCTAGTAGTTACATTTGAAAATTTTGTTCTAGGACATTTTGTTTGAACGCAATCATCAAACTTAATTAAAAAAGTCATTTAAGCCTTTTCACAGTGAGATCTATGCGATATGGCCGAGAAATGTAATTTTGATGTTAACTCCCAAACCGCTGCGCAGAAGTCAACCAAACTTCACCCAATAGTGTATTGTATCACAATCTAGTAGTTACATTTGAAAATTTTGTTCTAGGACATTTTGTTTGAGCGCAATCCTCAAACTTAGGTCAAAAAAGCCATTTAAGCCTTTTCACAGTGAGATCTATGCGATATGGCCGAGAAATGTAATTTTGATGTTAACTCCCAAACCGCTGCGCAGAAGTCAACCAAACTTCACCCATTAGTGTATTGTATCACAATCTAGTAGTTACATGTGGAAATTTGGTTATAGGACATTTGATTTGAGCGCAATCCTCAAACTTAGGTCAAAAAAGCCATTTAAGCCTTTTCACAGTGAGATCTATGCGATATGGCCGAGAAATGTAATTTTGATGTTAACTCCCAAACCGCTGCGCAGAAGTCAACCAAACTTCACCCAATAGTGTATTGTATCACATTCTAGTAGTTACATTTGAAAATTTTGTTCTAGGACATTTGGTTTGAGCGCAATCCTCAAACTTAGGTCAAAAAAGCCATTTAAGCCTTTTCACAGTGAGATCTATGCGATATGGCCGAGAAATGTAATTTTGATGTTAACTCCCAAACCGCTGCGCAGAAGTCAACCAAACTTCACCCAATAGTGTATTGTATCACATTCTAGTAGTTACATTTGAAAATTTCGTTCTAGGACATTTGGTTTGAGCGCAATCCTCAAACTTAGGTCAAAAAAGCCATTTAAGCCTTTTCACAGTGAGATCTATGCGATATGGCCGAGAAATGTAATTTTGATGTTAACTCCCAAACCGCTGCGCAGAAGTCAACCAAACTTCACCCAATAGTGTATTGTATCACAATCTAGTAGTTACATTTGAAAATTTTGTTCTAGGACATTTTGTTTGAACGCAATCATCAAACTTAATTAAAAAAGTCATTTAAGCCTTTTCACAGTGAGATCTATGCGATATGGCCGAGAAATGTAATTTTGATGTTAACTCCCAAACCGCTGCGCAGAAGTCATCCAAAATTCACCCAATAGTGTATTGTATCACAATCTAGTAGTTACATTTGAAAATTTTGTTCTAGGACATTTTGTTTGAGCGCAATCCTCAAACTTAGGTCAAAAAAGCCATTTAAGCCTTTTCACAGTGAGATCTATGCGATATGGCCGAGAAATGTAATTTTGATGTTAACTCCCAAACCGCTGCGCAGAAGTCAACCAAACTTCACCCAATAGTGTATTGTATCACAATCTAGTAGTTACATTTGAAAATTTTGTTCTAGGACATTTTGTTTGAACGCAATCATCAAACTTAATTAAAAAAGTCATTTAAGCCTTTTCACAGTGAGATCTATGCGATATGGCCGAGAAATGTAATTTTGATGTTAACTCCCAAACCGCTGCGCAGAAGTCAACCAAACTTCACCCAATAGTGTATTGTATCACAATCTAGTAGTTACATTTGAAAATTTTGTTCTAGGACATTTTGTTTGAGCGCAATCCTCAAACTTAGGTCAAAAAAGCCATTTAAGCCTTTTCACAGTGAGATCTATGCGATATGGCCGAGAAATGTAATTTTGATGTTAACTCCCAAACCGCTGCGCAGAAGTCAACCAAACTTCACCCAATAGTGTATTGTATCACAATCTAGTAGTTACATTTGAAAATTTTGTTCTAGGACATTTTGTTTGAACGCAATCATCAAACTTAATTAAAAAAGTCATTTAAGCCTTTTCACAGTGAGATCTATGCGATATGGCCGAGAAATGTAATTTTGATGTTAACTCCCAAACCGCTGCGCAGAAGTCAACCAAACTTCCCCCAATAGTGTATTGTATCACAATCTAGTAGTTACATTTGAAAATTTTGTTCTAGGAAATTTTGTTTGAGCGCAATCATCAAACTTAATTAAAAAAGTCATTTAAGCCTTTTCACAGTGAGATCTATGCGATATGGCCGAGAAATGTAATTTTGATGTTAACTCCCAAACCGCTGCGCAGAAGTCAACCAAACTTCAACCAATAGTGTATTGTATCACAATCTAGTAGTTACATTTAAAAATTTTGTTCTAGGACATTTTGTTTGAACGCAATCATCAAACTTAATTAAAAAAGTCATTTAAGCCTTTTCACAGTGAGATCTATGCGATATGGCCGAGAAATGTAATTTTGATGTTAACTCCCAAACCGCTGCGCAGAAGTCAACCAAACTTCACCCATTAGTGTATTGTATCACAATCTAGTAGTTACATGTGGAAATTTGGTTATAGGACATTTGATTTGAGCGCAATCCTCAAACTTAGGTCAAAAAAGCCATTTAAGCCTTTTCACAGTGAGATCTATGCGATATGGCCGAGAAATGTAATTTTGATGTTAACTCCCAAACCGCTGCGCAGAAGTCAACCAAACTTCACCCAATAGTGTATTGTATCACAATCTAGTAGTTACATTTAAAAATTTTGTTCTAGGAAATTTTGTTTGAGCGCAATCATCAAACTTAATTAAAAAAGTCATTTAAGCCTTTTCACAGTGAGATCTATGCGATATGGCCGAGAAATGTAATTTTGATGTTAACTCCCAAACCGCTGCGCAGAAGTCAACCAAACTTCACCCATTAGTGTATTTTATCACAATCTAGTAGTTACATGTGGAAATTTGGTTCTAGGACATTTGATTTGAGCGCAATCCTCAAACTTAGGTCAAAAAAGCCATTTAAGCCTTTTCACAGTGAGATCTATGCGATATGGCCGAGAAATGTAATTTTGATGTTAACTCCCAAACCGCTGCGCAGAAGTCAACCAAACTTCACCCAATAGTGTATTGTATCACATTCTAGTAGTTACATTTGAAAATTTCGTTCTAGGACATTTGGTTTGAGCGCAATCCTCAAACTTAGGTCAAAAAAGCCATTTAAGCCTTTTCACAGTGAGATCTATGCGATATGGCCGAGAAATGTAATTTTGATGTTAACTCCCAAACCGCTGCGCAGAAGTCAACCAAACTTCACCCAATAGTGTATTGTATCACAATCTAGTAGTTACATTTGAAAATTTTGTTCTAGGACATTTTGTTTGAACGCAATCATCAAACTTAATTAAAAAAGTCATTTAAGCCTTTTCACAGTGAGATCTATGCGATATGGCCGAGAAATGTAATTTTGATGTTAACTCCCAAACCGCTGCGCAGAAGTCAACCAAACTTCACCCAATAGTGTATTGTATCACAATCTAGTAGTTACATTTGAAAATTTTGTTCTAGGACATTTTGTTTGAGCGCAATCCTCAAACTTAGGTCAAAAAAGCCATTTAAGCCTTTTCACAGTGAGATCTATGCGATATGGCCGAGAAATGTAATTTTGATGTTAACTCCCAAACCGCTGCGCAGAAGTCAACCAAACTTCACCCAATAGTGTATTGTATCACAATCTAGTAGTTACATTTGAAAATTTTGTTCTAGGACATTTTGTTTGAACGCAATCATCAAACTTAATTAAAAAAGTCATTTAAGCCTTTTCACAGTGAGATCTATGCGATATGGCCGAGAAATGTAATTTTGATGTTAACTCCCAAACCGCTGCGCAGAAGTCAACCAAACTTCACCCAATAGTGTATTGTATCACAATCTAGTAGTTACATTTGAAAATTTTGTTCTAGGAAATTTTGTTTGAGCGCAATCATCAAACTTAATTAAAAAAGTCATTTAAGCCTTTTCACAGTGAGATCTATGCGATATGGCCGAGAAATGTAATTTTGATGTTAACTCCCAAACCGCTGCGCAGAAGTCAACCAAACTTCACCCATTAGTGTATTTTATCACAATCTAGTAGTTACATGTGGAAATTTGGTTCTAGGACATTTGATTTGAGCGCAATCCTCAAACTTAGGTCAAAAAAGCCATTTAAGCCTTTTCACAGTGAGATCTATGCGATATGGCCGAGAAATGTAATTTTGATGTTAACTCCCAAACCGCTGCGCAGACGTCAACCAAACTTCACCCAATAGTGTATTGTATCACATTCTAGTAGTTACATTTGAAAATTTCGTTCTAGGACATTTGGTTTGAGCGCAATCCTCAAACTTAGGTCAAAAAAGCCATTTAAGCCTTTTCACAGTGAGATCTATGCGATATGGCCGAGAAATGTAATTTTGATGTTAACTCCCAAACCGCTGCGCAGAAGTCAACCAAACTTCACCCAATAGTGTATTGTATCACAATCTAGTAGTTACATTTGAAAATTTTGTTCTAGGACATTTTGTTTGAACGCAATCATCAAACTTAATTAAAAAAGTCATTTAAGCCTTTTCACAGTGAGATCTATGCGATATGGCCGAGAAATGTAATTTTGATGTTAACTCCCAAACCGCTGCGCAGAAGTCAACCAAACTTCACCCAATAGTGTATTGTATCACAATCTAGTAGTTACATTTGAAAATTTTGTTCTAGGACATTTTGTTTGAGCGCAATCCTCAAACTTAGGTCAAAAAAGCCATTTAAGCCTTTTCACAGTGAGATCTATGCGATATGGCCGAGAAATGTAATTTTGATGTTAACTCCCAAACCGCTGCGCAGAAGTCAACCAAACTTCACCCATTAGTGTATTGTATCACAATCTAGTAGTTACATGTGGAAATTTGGTTATAGGACATTTGATTTGAGCGCAATCCTCAAACCTAGGTCAAAAAAGCCATTTAAGCCTTTTCACAGTGAGATCTATGCGATATAGCCGAGAAATGTAATTTTGATGTTAACTCCCAAACCGCTGCGCAGAAGTCAACCAAACTTCACCCAATAGTGTATTGTATCACAATCTAGTAGTTACATTTGAAAATTTTGTTCTAGGAAATTTTGTTTGAGCGCAATCATCAAACTTAATTAAAAAAGTCATTTAAGCCTTTTCACAGTGAGATCTATGCGATATGGCCGAGAAATGTAATTTTTATGTTAACTCCCAAACCGCTGCGCAGAAGTCAACCAAACTTCACCCATTAGTGTATTTTATCACAATCTAGTAGTTACATGTGGAAATTTGGTTCTAGGACATTTGATTTGAGCGCAATCCTCAAACTTAGGTCAAAAAAGCCATTTAAGCCTTTTCACAGTGAGATCTATGCGATATGGCCGAGAAATGTAATTTTGATGTTAACTCCCAAACCGCTGCGCAGAAGTCAACCAAACTTCACCCAATAGTGTATTGTATCACATTCTAGTAGTTACATTTGAAAATTTTGTTCTAGGACATTTGGTTTGAGCGCAATCCTCAAACTTAGGTCAAAAAAGCCATTTAAGCCTTTTCACAGTGAGATCTATGCGATATGGCCGAGAAATGTAATTTTGATGTTAACTCCCAAACCGCTGCGCAGAAGTCAACCAAACTTCACCCAATAGTGTATTGTATCACATTCTAGTAGTTACATTTGAAAATTTCGTTCTAGGACATTTGGTTTGAGCGCAATCCTCAAACTTAGGTCAAAAAAGCCATTTAAGCCTTTTCACAGTGAGATCTATGCGATATGGCCGAGAAATGTAATTTTGATGTTAACTCCCAAACCGCTGCGCAGAAGTCAACCAAACTTCACCCAATAGTGTATTGTATCACAATCTAGTAGTTACATTTGAAAATTTTGTTCTAGGACATTTTGTTTGAACGCAATCATCAAACTTAATTAAAAAAGTCATTTAAGCCTTTTCACAGTGAGATCTATGCGATATGGCCGAGAAATGTAATTTTGATGTTAACTCCCAAACCGCTGCGCAGAAGTCATCCAAACTTCACCCAATAGTGTATTGTATCACAATCTAGTAGTTACATTTGAAAATTTTGTTCTAGGACATTTTGTTTGAGCGCAATCCTCAAACTTAGGTCAAAAAAGCCATTTAAGCCTTTTCACAGTGAGATCTATGCGATATGGCCGAGAAATGTAATTTTGATGTTAACTCCCAAACCGCTGCGCAGAAGTCAACCAAACTTCACCCAATAGTGTATTGTATCACAATCTAGTAGTTACATTTGAAAATTTTGTTCTAGGACATTTTGTTTGAACGCAATCATCAAACTTAATTAAAAAAGTCATTTAAGCCTTTTCACAGTGAGATCTATGCGATATGGCCGAGAAATGTAATTTTGATGTTAACTCCCAAACCGCTGCGCAGAAGTCAACCAAACTTCCCCCAATAGTGTATTGTATCACAATCTAGTAGTTACATTTGAAAATTTTGTTCTAGGAAATTTTGTTTGAGCGCAATCCTCAAACTTAATTAAAAAAGTCATTTAAGCCTTTTCACAGTGAGATCTATGCGATATGGCCGAGAAATGTAATTTTGATGTTAACTCCCAAACCGCTGCGCAGAAGTCAACCAAACTTCACCCAATAGTGTATTGTATCACAATCTAGTAGTTACATTTAAAAATTTTGTTCTAGGACATTTTGTTTGAACGCAATCATCAAACTTAATTAAAAAAGTCATTTAAGCCTTTTCACAGTGAGATCTATGCGATATGGCCGAGAAATGTAATTTTGATGTTAACTCCCAAACCGCTGCGCAGAAGTCAACCAAACTTCACCCATTAGTGTATTGTATCACAATCTAGTAGTTACATGTGGAAATTTGGTTATAGGACATTTGATTTGAGCGCAATCCTCAAACTTAGGTCAAAAAAGCCATTTAAGCCTTTTCACAGTGAGATCTATGCGATATGGCCGAGAAATGTAATTTTGATGTTAACTCCCAAACCGCTGCGCAGAAGTCAACCAAACTTCACCCAATAGTGTATTGTATCACAATCTAGTAGTTACATTTGAAAATTTTGTTCTAGGAAATTTTGTTTGAGCGCAATCATCAAACTTAATTAAAAAAGTCATTTAAGCCTTTTCACAGTGAGATCTATGCGATATGGCCGAGAAATGTAATTTTGATGTTAACTCCCAAACCGCTGCGCAGAAGTCAACCAAACTTCACCCATTAGTGTATTTTATCACAATCTAGTAGTTACAGGTGGAAATTTGGTTCTAGGACATTTGATTTGAGCGCAATCCTCAAACTTAGGTCAAAAAAGCCATTTAAGCCTTTTCACAGTGAGATCTATGCGATATGGCCGAGAAATGTAATTTTGATGTTAACTCCCAAACCGCTGCGCAGAAGTCAACCAAACTTCACCCAATAGTGTATTGTATCACATTCTAGTAGTTACATTTGAAAATTTCGTTCTAGGACATTTGGTTTGAGCGCAATCCTCAAACTTAGGTCAAAAAAGCCATTTAAGCCTTTTCACAGTGAGATCTATGCGATATGGCCGAGAAATGTAATTTTGATGTTAACTCCCAAACCGCTGCGCAGAAGTCAACCAAACTTCACCCAATAGTGTATTGTATCACAATCTAGTAGTTACATTTGAAAATTTTGTTCTAGGACATTTTGTTTGAACGCAATCATCAAACTTAATTAAAAAAGTCATTTAAGCCTTTTCACAGTGAGATCTATGCGATATGGCCGAGAAATGTAATTTTGATGTTAACTCCCAAACCGCTGCGCAGAAGTCAACCAAACTTCACCCAATAGTGTATTGTATCACAATCTAGTAGTTACATTTGAAAATTTTGTTCTAGGACATTTTGTTTGAGCGCAATCCTCAAACTTAGGTCAAAAAAGCCATTTAAGCCTTTTCACAGTGAGATCTATGCGATATGGCCGAGAAATGTAATTTTGATGTTAACTCCCAAACCGCTGCGCAGAAGTCAACCAAACTTCACCCAATAGTGTATTGTATCACAATCTAGTAGTTACATTTGAAAATTTTGTTCTAGGACATTTTGTTTGAACGCAATCATCAAACTTAATTAAAAAAGTCATTTAAGCCTTTTCACAGTGAGATCTATGCGATATGGCCGAGAAATGTAATTTTGATGTTAACTCCCAAACCGCTGCGCAGAAGTCAACCAAACTTCACCCAATAGTGTATTGTATCACAAACTAGTAGTTACATTTGAAAATTTTGTTCTAGGAAATTTTGTTTGAGCGCAATCATCAAACTTAATTAAAAAAGTCATTTAAGCCTTTTCACAGTGAGATCTATGCGATATGGCCGAGAAATGTAATTTTGATGTTAACTCCCAAACCGCTGCGCAGAAGTCAACCAAACTTCACCCATTAGTGTATTTTATCACAATCTAGTAGTTACATGTGGAAATTTGGTTCTAGGACATTTGATTTGAGCGCAATCCTCAAACTTAGGTCAAAAAAGCCATTTAAGCCTTTTCACAGTGAGATCTATGCGATATGGCCGAGAAATGTAATTTTGATGTTAACTCCCAAACCGCTGCGCAGAAGTCAACCAAACTTCACCCAATAGTGTATTGTATCACAATCTAGTAGTTACATTTAAAAATTTTGTTCTAGGACATTTTGTTTGAACGCAATCATCAAACTTAATTAAAAAAGTCATTTAAGCCTTTTCACAGTGAGATCTATGCGATATGGCCGAGAAATGTAATTTTGATGTTAACTCCCAAACCGCTGCGCAGAAGTCAACCAAACTTCACCCATTAGTGTATTGTATCACAATCTAGTAGTTACATGTGGAAATTTGGTTATAGGACATTTGATTTGAGCGCAATCCTCAAACTTAGGTCAAAAAAGCCATTTAAGCCTTTTCACAGTGAGATCTATGCGATATGGCCGAGAAATGTAATTTTGATGTTAACTCCCAAACCGCTGCGCAGAAGTCAACCAAACTTCACCCAATAGTGTATTGTATCACAATCTAGTAGTTACATTTGAAAATTTTGTTCTAGGAAATTTTGTTTGAGCGCAATCATCAAACTTAATTAAAAAAGTCATTTAAGCCTTTTCACAGTGAGATCTATGCGATATGGCCGAGAAATGTAATTTTGATGTTAACTCCCAAACCGCTGCGCAGAAGTCAACCAAACTTCACCCATTAGTGTATTTTATCACAATCTAGTAGTTACATGTGGAAATTTGGTTCTAGGACATTTGATTTGAGCGCAATCCTCAAACTTAGGTCAAAAAAGCCATTTAAGCCTTTTCACAGTGAGATCTATGCGATATGGCCGAGAAATGTAATTTTGATGTTAACTCCCAAACCGCTGCGCAGAAGTCAACCAAACTTCACCCAGTAGTGTATTGTATCACATTCTAGTAGTTACATTTGAAAATTTTGTTCTAGGACATTTTGTTTGAACGCAATCATCAAACTTAATTAAAAAAGTCATTTAAGCCTTTTCACAGTGAGATCTATGCGATATGGCCGAGAAATGTAATTTTGATGTTAACTCCCAAACCGCTGCGCAGAAGTCAACCAAACTTCACCCAATAGTGTATTGTATCACAATCTAGTAGTTACATTTGAAAATTTTGTTCTAGGAAATTTTGTTTGAGCGCAATCATCAAACTTAATTAAAAAAGTCATTTAAGCCTTTTCACAGTGAGATCTATGCGATATGGCCGAGAAATGTAATTTTGATGTTAACTCCCAAACCGCTGCGCAGAAGTCAACCAAACTTCACCCATTAGTGTATTTTATCACAATCTAGTAGTTACATGTGGAAATTTGGTTCTAGGACATTTGATTTGAGCGCAATCCTCAAACTTAGGTCAAAAAAGCCATTTAAGCCTTTTCACAGTGAGATCTATGCGATATGGCCGAGAAATGTAATTTTGATGTTAACTCCCAAACCGCTGCGCAGAAGTCAACCAAACTTCACCCAATAGTGTATTGTATCACAATCTAGTAGTTACATTTAAAAATTTTGTTCTAGGACATTTTGTTTGAACGCAATCATCAAACTTAATTAAAAAAGTCATTTAAGCCTTTTCACAGTGAGATCTATGCGATATGGCCGAGAAATGTAATTTTGATGTTAACTCCCAAACCGCTGCGCAGAAGTCAACCAAACTTCACCCATTAGTGTATTGTATCACAATCTAGTAGTTACATGTGGAAATTTGGTTATAGGACATTTGATTTGAGCGCAATCCTCAAACTTAGGTCAAAAAAGCCATTTAAGCCTTTTCACAGTGAGATCTATGCGATATGGCCGAGAAATGTAATTTTGATGTTAACTCCCAAACCGCTGCGCAGAAGTCAACCAAACTTCACCCAATAGTGTATTGTATCACAATCTAGTAGTTACATTTGAAAATTTTGTTCTAGGAAATTTTGTTTGAGCGCAATCATCAAACAATTAAAAAAGTCATTTAAGCCTTTTCACAGTGAGATCTATGCGATATGGCCGAGAAATGTAATTTTTATGTTAACTCCCAAACCGCTGCGCAGAAGTCAACCAAACTTCACCCATTAGTGTATTTTATCACAATCTAGTAGTTACATGTGGAAATTTGGTTCTAGGACATTTGATTTGAGCGCAATCCTCAAACTTAGGTCAAAAAAGCCATTTAAGCCTTTTCACAGTGAGATCTATGCGATATGGCCGAGAAATGTAATTTTGATGTTAACTCCCAAACCGCTGCGCAGAAGTCAACCAAACTTCACCCAATAGTGTATTGTATCACATTCTAGTAGTTACATTTGAAAATTTCGTTCTAGGACATTTGGTTTGAGCGCAATCCTCAAACTTAGGTCAAAAAAGCCATTTAAGCCTTTTCACAGTGAGATCTATGCGATATGGCCGAGAAATGTAATTTTGATGTTAACTCCCAAACCGCTGCGCAGAAGTCAACCAAACTTCACCCAATAGTGTATTGTATCACAATCTAGTAGTTACATTTGAAAATTTTGTTCTAGGACATTTTGTTTGAACGCAATCATCAAACTTAATTAAAAAAGTCATTTAAGCCTTTTCACAGTGAGATCTATGCGATATGGCCGAGAAATGTAATTTTGATGTTAACTCCCAAACCGCTGCGCAGAAGTCAACCAAACTTCACCCAATAGTGTATTGTATCACAATCTAGTAGTTACATTTGAAAATTTTGTTCTAGGACATTTTGTTTGAGCGCAATCCTCAAACTTAGGTCAAAAAAGCCATTTAAGCCTTTTCACAGTGAGATCTATGCGATATGGCCGAGAAATGTAATTTTGATGTTAACTCCCAAACCGCTGCGCAGAAGTCAACCAAACTTCACCCATTAGTGTATTTTATCACAATCTAGTAGTTACATGTGGAAATTTGGTTCTAGGACATTTGATTTGAGCGCAATCCTCAAACTTAGGTCAAAAAAGCCATTTAAGCCTTTTCACAGTGAGATCTATGCGATATGGCCGAGAAATGTAATTTTGATGTTAACTCCCAAACCGCTGCGCAGAAGTCAACCAAACTTCACCCAATAGTGTATTGTATCACAATCTAGTAGTTACATTTGAAAATTTTGTTCTAGGACATTTTGTTTGAGCGCAATCCTCAAACTTAGGTCAAAAAAGCCATTTAAGCCTTTTCACAGTGAGATCTATGCGATATGGCCGAGAAATGTAATTTTGATGTTAACTCCCAAACCGCTGCGCAGAAGTCAACCAAACTTCACCCATTAGTGTATTTTATCACAATCTAGTAGTTACATGTGGAAATTTGGTTCTAGGACATTTGATTTGAGCGCAATCCTCAAACTTAGGTCAAAAAAGCCATTTAAGCCTTTTCACAGTGAGATCTATGCGATATGGCCGAGAAATGTAATTTTGATGTTAACTCCCAAACCGCTGCGCAGAAGTCAACCAAACTTCACCCAATAGTGTATTGTATCACAATCTAGTAGTTACATTTAAAAATTTTGTTCTAGGACATTTTGTTTGAACGCAATCATCAAACTTAATTAAAAAAGTCATTTAAGCCTTTTCACAGTGAGATCTATGCGATATGGCCGAGAAATGTAATTTTGATGTTAACTCCCAAACCGCTGCGCAGAAGTCAACCAAACTTCACCCATTAGTGTATTGTATCACAATCTAGTAGTTACATGTGGAAATTTGGTTATAGGACATTTGATTTGAGCGCAATCCTCAAACTTAGGTCAAAAAAGCCATTTAAGCCTTTTCACAGTGAGATCTATGCGATATGGCCGAGAAATGTAATTTTGATGTTAACTCCCAAACCGCTGCGCAGAAGTCAACCAAACTTCACCCAATAGTGTATTGTATCACAATCTAGTAGTTACATTTGAAAATTTTGTTCTAGGAAATTTTGTTTGAGCGCAATCATCAAACTTAATTAAAAAAGTCATTTAAGCCTTTTCACAGTGAGATCTATGCGATATGGCCGAGAAATGTAATTTTGATGTTAACTCCAAAACCGCTGCGCAGAAGTCAACCAAACTTCACCCATTAGTGTATTTTATCACAATCTAGTAGTTACATGTGGAAATTTGGTTCTAGGACATTTGATTTGAGCGCAATCCTCAAACTTAGGTCAAAAAAGCCATTTAAGCCTTTTCACAGTGAGATCTATGCGATATGGCCGAGAAATGTAATTTTGATGTTAACTCCCAAACCGCTGCGCAGAAGTCAACCAAACTTCACCCAATAGTGTATTGTATCACAATCTAGTAGTTACATTTGAAAATTTTGTTCTAGGAAATTTTGTTTGAGCGCAATCATCAAACTTAATTAAAAAAGTCATTTAAGCCTTTTCACAGTGAGATCTATGCGATATGGCCGAGAAATGTAATTTTTATGTTAACTCCCAAACCGCTGCGCAGAAGTCAACCAAACTTCACCCATTAGTGTATTTTATCACAATCTAGTAGTTACATGTGGAAATTTGGTTCTAGGACATTTGATTTGAGCGCAATCCTCAAACTTAGGTCAAAAAAGCCATTTAAGCCTTTTCACAGTGAGATCTATGCGATATGGCCGAGAAATGTAATTTTGATGTTAACTCCCAAACCGCTGCGCAGAAGTCAACCAAACTTCACCCAATAGTGTATTGTATCACATTCTAGTAGTTACATTTGAAAATTTCGTTCTAGGACATTTGGTTTGAGCGCAATCCTCAAACTTAGGTCAAAAAAGCCATTTAAGCCTTTTCACAGTGAGATCTATGCGATATGGCCGAGAAATGTAATTTTGATGTTAACTCCCAAACCGCTGCGCAGAAGTCAACCAAACTTCACCCAATAGTGTATTGTATCACAATCTAGTAGTTACATTTTTGAAAATTTTGTTCTAGGACATTTTGTTTGAACGCAATCATCAAACTTAATTAAAAAAGTCATTTAAGCCTTTTCACAGTGAGATCTATGCGATATGGCCGAGAAATGTAATTTTGATGTTAACTCCCAAACCGCTGCGCAGAAGTCAACCAAACTTCACCCAATAGTGTATTGTATCACAATCTAGTAGTTACATTTGAAAATTTTGTTCTAGGACATTTTGTTTGAGCGCAATCCTCAAACTTAGGTCAAAAAAGCCATTTAAGCCTTTTCACAGTGAGATCTATGCGATATGGCCGAGAAATGTAATTTTGATGTTAACTCCCAAACCGCTGCGCAGAAGTCAACCAAACTTCACCCAATAGTGTATTGTATCACAATCTAGTAGTTACATTTGAAAATTTTGTTCTAGGACATTTTGTTTGAACGCAATCATCAAACTTAATTAAAAAAGTCATTTAAGCCTTTTCACAGTGAGATCTATGCGATATGGCCGAGAAATGTAATTTTTATGTTAACTCCCAAACCGCTGCGCAGAAGTCAACCAAACTTCACCCAATAGTGTATTGTATCACAATCTAGTAGTTACATTTGAAAATTTTGTTCTAGGAAATTTTGTTTGAGCGCAATCATCAAACTTAATTAAAAAAGTCATTTAAGCCTTTTCACAGTGAGATCTATGCGATATGGCCGAGAAATGTAATTTTGATGTTAACTCCCAAACCGCTGCGCAGAAGTCAACCAAACTTCACCCATTAGTGTATTTTATCACAATCTAGTAGTTACATGTGGAAATGTGGTTCTAGGACATTTGATTTGAGCGCAATCCTCAAACTTAGGTCAAAAAAGCCATTTAAGCCTTTTCACAGTGAGATCTATGCGATATGGCCGAGAAATGTAATTTTGATGTTAACTCCCAAACCGCTGCGCAGAAGTCAACCAAACTTCACCCAATAGTGTATTGTATCACATTCTAGTAGTTACATTTGAAAATTTCGTTCTAGAACATTTGGTTTGAGCGCAATCCTCAAACTTAGGTCAAAAAAGCCATTTAAGCCTTTTCACAGTGAGATCTAAGCGATATGGCCGAGAAATGTAATTTTGATGTTAACTCCCAAACCGCTGCGCAGAAGTCAACCAAACTTCACCCAATAGTGTATTGTATCACAATCTAGTAGTTATATTTGAAAATTTTGTTCTAGGACATTTTGTTTGAACGCAATCATCAAACTTAATTAAAAAAGTCATTTAAGCCTTTTCACAGTGAGATCTATGCGATATGGCCGAGAAATGTAATTTTGATGTTAACTCCCAAACCGCTGCGCAGAAGTCAACCAAACTTCACCCAATAGTGTATTGTAGCACAATCTAGTAGTTACATTTGAAAATTTTGTTCTAGGACATTTTGTTTGAACGCAATCCTCAAACTTAGGTCAAAAAAGCCATTTAAGCCTTTTCACAGTGAGATCTATGCGATATGGCCGAGAAATGTAATTTTGATGTTAACTCCCAAACCGCTGCGCAGAAGTCAACCAAACTTCACCCAATAGTGTATTGTATCACAATCTAGTAGTTACATTTGAAAATTTTGTTCTAGGACATTTTGTTTGAACGCAATCATCAAACTTAATTAAAAAAGTCATTTAAGCCTTTTCACAGTGAGATCTATGCGATATGGCCGAGAAATGTAATTTTGATGTTAACTCCCAAACCGCTGCGCAGAAGTCAACCAAACTTCACCCAATAGTGTATTGTATCACAATCTAGTAGTTACATTTGAAAATTTTGTTCTAGGAAATTTTGTTTGAGCGCAATCATCAAACTTAATTAAAAAAGTCATTTAAGCCTTTTCACAGTGAGATCTATGCGATATGGCCGAGAAATGTAATTTTGATGTTAACTCCCAAACCGCTGCGCAGAAGTCAACCAAACTTCACCCATTAGTGTATTTTATCACAATCTAGTAGTTACATGTGGAAATTTGGTTCTAGGACATTTGATTTGAGCGCAATCCTCAAACTTAGGTCAAAAAAGCCATTTAAGCCTTTTCACAGTGAGATCTATGCGATATGGCCGAGAAATGTAATTTTGATGTTAACTCCCAAACCGCTGCGCAGAAGTCAACCAAACTTCACCCAATAGTGTATTGTATCACATTCTAGTAGTTACATTTGAAAATTTCGTTCTAGGACATTTGGTTTGAGCGCAATCCTCAAACTTAGGTCAAAAAAGCCATTTAAGCCTTTTCACAGTGAGATCTATGCGATATGGCCGAGAAATGTAATTTTGATGTTAACTCCCAAACCGCTGCGCAGAAGTCAACCAAACTTCACCCAATAGTGTATTGTATCACAATCTAGTAGTTACATTTGAAAATTTTGTTCTAGGACATTTTGTTTGAACGCAATCATCAAACTTAATTAAAAAAGTCATTTAAGCCTTTTCACAGTGAGATCTATGCGATATGGCCGAGAAATGTAATTTTGATGTTAACTCCCAAACCGCTGCGCAGAAGTCAACCAAACTTCACCCAATAGTGTATTGTATCACAATCTAGTAGTTACATTTGAAAATTTTGTTCTAGGACATTTTGTTTGAGCGCAATCCTCAAACTTAGGTCAAAAAAGCCATTTAAGCCTTTTCACAGTGAGATCTATGCGATATGGCCGAGAAATGTAATTTTGATGTTAACTCCCAAACCGCTGCGCAGAAGTCAACCAAACTTCACCCATTAGTGTATTTTATCACAATCTAGTAGTTACATGTGGAAATTTTGTTCTAGGACATTTGATTTGAGCGCAATCCTCAAACTTAGGTCAAAAAAGCCATTTAAGCCTTTTCACAGTGAGATCTATGCGATATGGCCGAGAAATGTAATTTTGATGTTAACTCCCAAACCGCTGCGCAGAAGTCAACCAAACTTCACCCAATAGTGTATTGTATCACAATCTAGTAGTTACATTTGAAAATTTTGTTCTAGGACATTTTGTTTGAGCGCAATCCTCAAACTTAGGTCAAAAAAGCCATTTAAGCCTTTTCACAGTGAGATCTATGCGATATGGCCGAGAAATGTAATTTTGATGTTAACTCCCAAACCGCTGCGCAGAAGTCAACCAAACTTCACCCAATAGTGTATTGTATCACAATCTAGTAGTTACATTTGAAAATTTTGTTCTAGGACATTTTGTTTGAACGCAATCATCAAACTTAATTAAAAAAGTCATTTAAGCCTTTTCACAGTGAGATCTATGCGATATGGCCGAGAAATGTAATTTTTATGTTAACTCCCAAACCGCTGCGCAGAAGTCAACCAAACTTCACCCAATAGTGTATTGTATCACAATCTAGTAGTTACATTTGAAAATTTTGTTCTAGGAAATTTTGTTTGAGCGCAATCATCAAACTTAATTAAAAAAGTCATTTAAGCCTTTTCACAGTGAGATCTATGCGATATGGCCGAGAAATGTAATTTTGATGTTTACTCCCAAACCGCTGCGCAGAAGTCAACCAAACTTCACCCATTAGTGTATTTTATCACAATCTAGTAGTTACATGTGGAAATTTGGTTCTAGGACATTTGATTTGAGCGCAATCCTCAAACTTAGGTCAAAAAAGCCATTTAAGCCTTTTCACAGTGAGATCTATGCGATATGGCCGAGAAATGTAATTTTGATGTTAACTCCCAAACCGCTGCGCAGAAGTCAACCAAACTTCACCCATTAGTGTATTGTATCACAATCTAGTAGTTACATGTGGAAATTTGGTTATAGGACATTTGATTTGAGCGCAATCCTCAAACTTAGGTCAAAAAAGCCATTTAAGCCTTTTCACAGTGAGATCTATGCGATATGGCCGAGAAATGTAATTTTGATGTTAACTCCCAAACCGCTGCGCAGAAGTCAACCAAACTTCACCCATTAGTGTATTTTATCACAATCTAGTAGTTACATGTGGAAATTTGGTTCTAGGACATTTGATTTGAGCGCAATCTTCAAACTTAGGTCAAAAAAGCCATTTAAGCCTTTTCACAGTGAGATCTATGCGATATGGCCGAGAAATGTAATTTTGATGTTAACTCCCAAACCGCTGCGCAGAAGTCAACCAAACTTCACCCAATAGTGTATTGTATCACATTCTAGTAGTTACATTTGAAAATTTCGTTCTAGAACATTTGGTTTGAGCGCAATCCTCAAACTTAGGTCAAAAAAGCCATTTAAGCCTTTTCACAGTGAGATCTAAGCGATATGGCCGAGAAATGTAATTTTGATGTTAACTCCCAAACCGCTGCGCAGAAGTCAACCAAACTTCACCCAATAGTGTATTGTATCACAATCTAGTAGTTATATTTGAAAATTTTGTTCTAGGACATTTTGTTTGAACGCAATCATCAAACTTAATTAAAAAAGTCATTTAAGCCTTTTCACAGTGAGATCTATGCGATATGGCCGAGAAATGTAATTTTGATGTTAACTCCCAAACCGTTGCGCAGAAGTCAACCAAACTTCACCCAATAGTGTATTGTATCACAATCTAGTAGTTACATTTGAAAATTTTGTTCTAGGACATTTTGTTTGAACGCAATCCTCAAACTTAGGTCAAAAAAGCCATTTAAGCCTTTTCACAGTGAGATCTATGCGATATGGCCGAGAAATGTAATTTTGATGTTAACTCCCAAACCGCTGCGCAGAAGTCAACCAAACTTCACCCAATAGTGTATTGTATCACAATCTAGTAGTTACATTTGAAAATTTTGTTCTAGGACATTTTGTTTGAACGCAATCATCAAACTTAATTAAAAAAGTCATTTAAGCCTTTTCACAGTGAGATCTATGCGATATGGCCGAGAAATGTAATTTTGATGTTAACTCCCAAACCGCTGCGCAGAAGTCAACCAAACTTCACCCAATAGTGTATTGTATCACAATCTAGTAGTTACATTTGAAAATTTTGTTCTAGGAAATTTTGTTTGAGCGCAATCATCAAACTTAATTAAAAAAGTCATTTAAGCCTTTTCACAGTGAGATCTATGCGATATGGCCGAGAAATGTAATTTTGATGTTAACTCCCAAACCGCTGCGCAGAAGTCAACCAAACTTCACCCATTAGTTTATTTTATCACAATCTAGTAGTTACATGTGGAAATTTGGTTCTAGGACATTTGATTTGAGCGCAATCCTCAAACTTAGGTCAAAAAAGCCATTTAAGCCTTTTCACAGTGAGATCTATGCGATATGGCCGAGAAATGTAATTTTGATGTTAACTCCCAAACCGCTGCGCAGAAGTCAACCAAACTTCACCCAATAGTGTATTGTATCACAATCTAGTAGTTACATTTAAAAATTTTGTTCTAGGACATTTTGTTTGAACGCAATCATCAAACTTAATTAAAAAAGTCATTTAAGCCTTTTCACAGTGAGATCTATGCGATATGGCCGAGAAATGTAATTTTGATGTTAACTCCCAAACCGCTGCGCAGAAGTCAACCAAACTTCACCCATTAGTGTATTTTATCACAATCTAGTAGTTACATGTGGAAATTTCGTTCTAGGACATTTGATTTGAGCGCAATCCTCAAACTTAGGTCAAAAAAGCCATTTAAGCCTTTTCACAGTGAGATCTATGCGATATGGCCGAGAAATGTAATTTTGATGTTAACTCCCAAACCGCTGCGCAGAAGTCAACCAAACTTCACCCAATAGTGTATTGTATCACATTCTAGTAGTTACATTTGAAAATTTCGTTCTAGGACATTTGGTTTGAGCGCAATCCTCAAACTTAGGTCAAAAAAGCCATTTAAGCCTTTTCACAGTGAGATCTATGCGATATGGCCGAGAAATGTAATTTTGATGTTAACTCCCAAACCGCTGCGCAGAAGTCAACCAAACTTCACCCAATAGTGTATTGTATCACAATCTAGTAGTTACATTTGAAAATTTTGTTCTAGGACATTTTGTTTGAACGCAATCATCAAACTTAATTAAAAAAGTCATTTAAGCCTTTTCACAGTTAGATCTATGCGATATGGCCGAGAAATGTAATTTTGATGTTAACTCCCAAACCGCTGCGCAGAAGTCAACCAAACTTCACCCAATAGTGTATTGTATCACAATCTAGTAGTTACATTTGAAAATTTTGTTCTAGGACATTTTGTTTGAGCGCAATCCTCAAACTTAGGTCAAAAAAGCCATTTAAGCCTTTTCACAGTGAGATCTATGCGATATGGCCGAGAAATGTAATTTTGATGTTAACTCCCAAACCGCTGCGCAGAAGTCAACCAAACTTCACCCATTAGTGTATTGTATCACAATCTAGTAGTTACATGTGGAAATTTGGTTATAGGACATTTGATTTGAGCGCAATCCTCAAACTTAGGTCAAAAAAGCCATTTAAGCCTTTTCACAGTGAGATCTATGCGATATGGCCGAGAAATGTAATTTTGATGTTAACTCCCAAACCGCTGCGCAGAAGTCAACCAAACTTCACCCAATAGTGTATTGTATCACATTCTAGTAGTTACATTTTAAAATTTCGTTCAAGGACATTTGGTTTGAGCGCAATTATTAAACTTAGGTCAAAAAAGCCATTTAAGCCTTTTCACAGTGAGATCTATGCGATATGGCCGAGAAATGTAATTTTGATGTTAACTCCCAAACCGCTGCGCAGAAGTAAACCAAACTTCACCCATTAGTGTATTGTATCACAATCTAGTAGTTACATGTGGAAATTTGGTTCTAGGACATTTGATTTGAGCGCAATCCTCAAACTTAGGTCAAAAAAGCCATTTAAGCCTTTTCACAGTGAGATCTATGCGATATGGCCGAGAAATGTAATTTTGATGTTAACTCCCAAACCGCTGCGCAGAAGTCAACCAAACTTCACCCAATAGTGTATTGTATCACATTCTAGTAGTTACATTTTATAATTTCGTTCTAGGACATTTGGTTTGAGCGCAATTATTAAACTTAGGTCAAAAAAGCCATTTAAGCCTTTTCACAGTGAGATCTATGCGATATGGCCGAGAAATGTAATTTTGATGTTAACTCCCAAACCGCTGCGCAGAAGTAAACCAAACTTCACCCATTAGTGTATTGTATCACAATCTAGTAGTTACATGTGGAAATTTGGTTCTAGGACATTTGATTTGAGCGCAATCCTCTAACTTAGGTCAAAAAAGCCATTTAAGCCTTTTCACAGTGAGATCTATGCGATATGGCCGAGAAATGTAATTTTGATGTTAACTCCCAAACCGCTGCGCAGAAGTCAACCAAACTTCACCCAATAGTGTATTGTATCACAATCTAGTAGTTACATTTGAAAATTTTGTTCTAGGACATTTTGTTTGAATGCAATCATCAAACTTAATTAAAAAAGTCATTTAAGCCTTTTCACAGTGAGATCTATGCGATATGGCCGAGAAATGTAATTTTGATGTTAACTCCCAAACCGCTGCGCAGAAGTCAACCAAACTTCACCCATTAGTGTATTGTATCACAATCTAGTAGTTACATTTGAAAATTTTGTTCTAGGACATTTTGTTTGAACGCAATCATCAAACTTAATTAAAAAAGTCATTTAAGCCTTTTCACAGTGAGATCTATGCGATATGGCCGAGAAATGTAATTTTGATGTTAACTCCCAAACCGCTGCGCAGAAGTCAACCAAACTTCACCCATTAGTGTATTGTATCACAATCTAGTAGTTACATGTGGAAATTTGGTTATAGGACATTTGATTTGAGCGCAATCCTCAAACTTAGGTCAAAAAAGCCATTTAAGCCTTTTCACAGTGAGATCTATGCGATATGGCCGAGAAATGTAATTTTGATGTTAACTCCCAAACCGCTGCGCAGAAGTCAACCAAACTTCACCCAATAGTGTATTGTATCACAATCTAGTAGTTACATTTGAAAATTTTGTTCTAGGAAATTTTGTTTGAGCGCAATCATCAAACTTAATTAAAAAAGTCATTTAAGCCTTTTCACAGTGAGATCTATGCGATATGGCCGAGAAATGTAATTTTGATGTTAACTCCCAAACCGCTGCGCAGAAGTCAACCAAACTTCACCCATTAGTGTATTTTATCACAATCTAGTAGTTACATGTGGAAATTTGGTTCTAGGACATTTGATTTGAGCGCAATCCTCAAACTTAGGTCAAAAAAGCCATTTAAGCCTTTTCACAGTGAGATCTATGCGATATGGCCGAGAAATGTAATTTTGATGTTCACTCCCAAACCGCTACGCAGAAGTCAACCAAACTTCACCCATTAGTGTATTGTATCACAATCTAGTAGTTACATGTGGAAATTTGGTTCTAGGACATTTGATTTGAGCGCAATCCTCAAACTTAGGTCAAAAAAGCCATTTAAGCCTTTTCACAGTGAGATCTATGCGATATGGCCGAGAAATGTAATTTTGATGTTCACTCCCAAACCGCTGCGCAGAAGTCAACCAAACTTCACCCATTAGTGTATTGTATCACAATCTAGTAGTTACATGTGGAAATTTGGTTATAGGACATTTGATTTGAGCGCAATCCTCAAACTTAGGTCAAAAAAGCCATTTAAGCCTTTTCACAGTGAGATCTATGCGATATGGCCGAGAAATGTAATTTTGATGTTAACTCCCAAACCGCTGCGCAGAAGTCAACCAAACTTCACCCATTAGTGTATTGTATCACAATCTAGTAGTTACATTTGAAAATTTCGTTCTAGGACATTTGGTTTGAGCGCAATCTTTAAACTTAGGTCAAAAAAGCCATTTAAGCCTTTTCACAGTGAGATCTATGCGATATGGCCGAGAAATGTAATTTTGATGTTAACTCCCAAACCGCTGCGCAGAAGTCAACCAAACTTCACCCAATAGTGTATTGTATCACAATCTAGTAGTTACATGTGGAAATTTGGTTCTAGGACATTTGATTTAAGCGCAATCCTCAAACTTAGGTCAAAAAAGCCATTTAAGCCTTTTCACAGTGAGATCTATGCGATATGGCCGAGAAATGTAATTTTGATGTTAACTCCCAAACCGCTGCGCAGAAGTCAACCAAACTTCACCCAATAGTGTATTGTATCACATTCTAGTAGTTACATTTTAAAATTTCGTTCTAGGACATTTGGTTTGAGCGCAATTATTAAACTTAGGTCAAAAAAGCCATTTAAGCCTTTTCACAGTGAGATCTATGCGATATGGCCGAGAAATGTAATTTTGATGTTAACTCCCAAACCGCTGCGCAGAAGTAAACCAAACTTCACCCATTAGTGTATTGTATCACAATCTAGTAGTTACATGTGGAAATTTGGTTCTAGGACATTTGATTTGAGCGCAATCCTCAAACTTAGGTCAAAAAAGCCATTTAAGCCTTTTCACAGTGAGATCTATGCGATATGGCCGAGAAATGTAATTTTGATGTTAACTCCCAAACCGCTGCGCAGAAGTCAACCAAACTTCACCCAATAGTGTATTGTATCACAATCTAGTAGTTACATTTGAAAATTTTGTTCTAGGACATTTTGTTTGAATGCAATCATCAAACTTAATTAAAAAAGTCATTTAAGCCTTTTCACAGTGAGATCTATGCGATATGGCCGAGAAATGTAATTTTGATGTTAACTCCCAAACCGCTGCGCAGAAGTCAACCAAACTTCACCCATTAGTGTATTTTATCACAATCTAGTAGTTACATGTGGAAATTTGGTTCTAGGACATTTGATTTGAGCGCAATCCTCAAACTTAGGTCAAAAAAGCCATTTAAGCCTTTTCACAGTGAGATCTATGCGATATGGCCGAGAAATGTAATTTTGATGTTAACTCCCAAACCGCTGCGCAGAAGTCAACCAAACTTCACCCAATAGTGTATTGTATCACAATCTAGTAGTTACATTTGAAAATTTTGTTCTAGGACATTTTGTTTGAACGCAATCATCAAACTTAATTAAAAAAGTCATTTAAGCCTTTTCACAGTGAGATCTATGCGATATGGCCGAGAAATGTAATTTTGATGTTAACTCCCAAACCGCTGCGCAGAAGTCAACCAAACTTCACCCAATAGTGTATTGTATCACAATCTAGTAGTTACATTTGAAAATTTTGTTCTAGGAAATTTTGTTTGAGCGCAATCATCAAACTTAATTAAAAAAGTCATTTAAGCCTTTTCACAGTGAGATCTATGCGATATGGCCGAGAAATGTAATTTTGATGTTAACTCCCAAACCGCTGCGCAGAAGTCAACCAAACTTCACCCATTAGTGTATTTTATCACAATCTAGTAGTTACATGTGGAAATTTGGTTCTAGGACATTTGATTTGAGCGCAATCCTCAAACTTAGGTCAAAAAAGCCATTTAAGCCTTTTCACAGTGAGATCTATGCGATATGGCCGAGAAATGTAATTTTGATGTTAACTCCCAAACCGCTGCGCAGAAGTCAACCAAACTTCACCCAATAGTGTATTGTATCACAATCTAGTAGTTACATTTAAAAATTTTGTTCTAGGACATTTTGTTTGAACGCAATCATCAAACTTAATTAAAAAAGTCATTTAAGCCTTTTCACAGAGAGATCTATGCGATATGGCCGAGAAATGTAATTTTGATGTTAACTCCCAAACCGCTGCGCAGAAGTCAACCAAACTTCACCCATTAGTGTATTGTATCACAATCTAGTAGTTACATGTGGAAATTTGGTTATAGGACATTTGATTTGAGCGCAATCCTCAAACTTAGGTCAAAAAAGCCATTTAAGCCTTTTCACAGTGAGATCTATGCGATATGGCCGAGAAATGTAATTTTGATGTTAACTCCCAAACCGCTGCGCAGAAGTCAACCAAACTTCACCCAAAAGTGTATTGTATCACAATCTAGTAGTTACATTTGAAAATTTTGTTCTAGGAAATTTTGTTTGAGCGCAATCATCAAACTTAATTAAAAAAGTCATTTAAGCCTTTTCACAGTGAGATCTATGCGATATGGCCGAGAAATGTAATTTTTATGTTAACTCCCAAACCGCTGCGCAGAAGTCAACCAAACTTCACCCATTAGTGTATTTTATCACAATCTAGTAGTTACATGTGGAAATTTGGTTCTAGGACATTTGATTTGAGCGCAATCCTCAAACTTAGGTCAAAAAAGCCATTTAAGCCTTTTCACAGTGAGATCTATGCGATATGGCCGAGAAATGTAATTTTGATGTTAACTCCCAAACCGCTGCGCAGAAGTCAACCAAACTTCACCCAATAGTGTATTGTATCACATTCTAGTAGTTACATTTGAAAATTTCGTTCTAGGACATTTGGTTTGAGCGCAATCCTCAAACTTAGGTCAAAAAAGCCATTTAAGCCTTTTCACAGTGAGATCTATGCGATATGGCCGAGAAATGTAATTTTGATGTTAACTCCCAAACCGCTGCGCAGAAGTCAACCAAACTTCACCCAATAGTGTATTGTATCACAATCTAGTAGTTACATTTGAAAATTTTGTTCTAGGACATTTTGTTTGAACGCAATCATCAAACTTAATTAAAAAAGTCATTTAAGCCTTTTCACAGTGAGATCTATGCGATATGGCCGAGAAATGTAATTTTGATGTTAACTCCCAAACCGCTGCGCAGAAGTCAACCAAACTTCACCCAATAGTGTATTGTATCACAATCTAGTAGTTACATTTGAAAATTTTGTTCTAGGACATTTTGTTTGAGCGCAATCCTCAAACTTAGGTCAAAAAAGCCATTTAAGCCTTTTCACAGTGAGATCTATGCGATATGGCCGAGAAATGTAATTTTTATGTTAACTCCCAAACCGCTGCGCAGAAGTCAACCAAACTTCACCCAATAGTGTATTGTATCACAATCTAGTAGTTACATTTGAAAATTTTGTTCTAGGACATTTTGTTTGAACGCAATCATCAAACTTAATTAAAAAAGTCATTTAAGCCTTTTCACAGTGAGATCTATGCGATATGGCCGAGAAATGTAATTTTGATGTTAACTCCCAAACCGCTGCGCAAAAGTCAACCAAACTTCACCCAATAGTGTATTGTATCACAATCTAGTAGTTACATTTGAAAATTTTGTTCTAGGACATTTTGTTTGAACGCAATCATCAAACTTAATTAAAAAAGTCATTTAAGCCTTTTCACAGTGAGATCTATGCGATATGGCCGAGAAATGTAATTTTGATGTTAACTCCCAAACCGCTGCGCAGAAGTCAACCAAACTTCACCCAATAGTGTATTGTATCACAATCTAGTAGTTACATTTGAAAATTTTGTTCTAGGAAATTTTGTTTGAGCGCAATCATCAAACTTAATTAAAAAAGTCATTTAAGCCTTTTCACAGTGAGATCTATGCGATATGGCCGAGAAATGTAATTTTGATGTTAACTCCCAAACCGCTGCGCAGAAGTCAACCAAACTTCACCCATTAGTGTATTTTATCACAATCTAGTAGTTACATGTGGAAATTTGGTTCTAGGACATTTGATTTGAGCGCAATCCTCAAACTTAGGTCAAAAAAGCCATTTAAGCCTTTTCACAGTGAGATCTATGCGATATGGCCGAGAAATGTAATTTTGATGTTAACTCCCAAACCGCTGCGCAGAAGTCAACCAAACTTCACCCAATAGTGTATTGTATCACAATCTAGTAGTTACATTTAAAAATTTTGTTCTAGGACATTTTGTTTGAACGCAATCATCAAACTTAATTAAAAAAGTCATTTAAGCCTTTTCACAGAGAGATCTATGCGATATGGCCGAGAAATGTAATTTTGATGTTAACTCCCAAACCGCTGCGCAGAAGTCAACCAAACTTCACCCATTAGTGTATTGTATCACAATCTAGTAGTTACATGTGGAAATTTGGTTATAGGACATTTGATTTGAGCGCAATCCTCAAACTTAGGTCAAAAAAGCCATTTAAGCCTTTTCACAGTGAGATCTATGCGATATGGCCGAGAAATGTAATTTTGATGTTAACTCCCAAACCGCTGCGCAGAAGTCAACCAAACTTCACCCAAAAGTGTATTGTATCACAATCTAGTAGTTACATTTGAAAATTTTGTTCTAGGAAATTTTGTTTGAGCGCAATCATCAAACTTAATTAAAAAAGTCATTTAAGCCTTTTCACAGTGAGATCTATGCGATATGGCCGAGAAATGTAATTTTGATGTTAACTCCCAAACCGCTGCGCAGAAGTCAACCAAACTTCACCCATTAGTGTATTTTATCACAATCTAGTAGTTACATGTGGAAATTTGGTTCTAGGACATTTGATTTGAGCGCAATCCTCAAACTTAGGTCAAAAAAGCCATTTAAGCCTTTTCACAGTGAGATCTATGCGATATGGCCGAGAAATGTAATTTTGATGTTAACTCCCAAACCGCTGCGCAGAAGTCAACCAAACTTCACCCAATAGTGTATTGTATCACATTCTAGTAGTTACATTTGAAAATTTCGTTCTAGGACATTTGGTTTGAGCGCAATCCTCAAACTTAGGTCAAAAAAGCCATTTAAGCCTTTTCACAGTGAGATCTATGCGATATGGCCGAGAAATGTAATTTTGATGTTAACTCCCAAACCGCTGCGCAGAAGTCAACCAAACTTCACCCATTAGTGTATTTTATCACAATCTAGTAGTTACATGTGGAAATTTGGTTCTAGGACATTTGATTTGAGCGCAATCCTCAAACTTAGGTCAAAAAAGCCATTTAAGCCTTTTCACAGTGAGATCTATGCGATATGGCCGAGAAATGTAATTTTGATGTTCACTCCCAAACCGCTACGCAGAAGTCAACCAAACTTCACCCATTAGTGTATTGTATCACAATCTAGTAGTTACATGTGGAAATTTGGTTCTAGGACATTTGATTTGAGCGCAATCCTCAAACTTAGGTCAAAAAAGCCATTTAAGCCTTTTCACAGTGAGATCTATGCGATATGGCCGAGAAATGTAATTTTGATGTTCACTCCCAAACCGCTGCGCAGAAGTCAACCAAACTTCACCCATTAGTGTATTGTATCACAATCTAGTAGTTACATGTGGAAATTTGGTTATAGGACATTTGATTTGAGCGCAATCCTCAAACTTAGGTCAAAAAAGCCATTTAAGCCTTTTCACAGTGAGATCTATGCGATATGGCCGAGAAATGTAATTTTGATGTTAACTCCCAAACCGCTGCGCAGAAGTCAACCAAACTTCACCCATTAGTGTATTGTATCACAATCTAGTAGTTACATTTGAAAATTTCGTTCTAGGACATTTGGTTTGAGCGCAATCTTTAAACTTAGGTCAAAAAAGCCATTTAAGCCTTTTCACAGTGAGATCTATGCGATATGGCCGAGAAATGTAATTTTGATGTTAACTCCCAAACCGCTGCGCAGAAGTCAACCAAACTTCACCCAATAGTGTATTGTATCACAATCTAGTAGTTACATGTGGAAATTTGGTTCTAGGACATTTGATTTAAGCGCAATCCTCAAACTTAGGTCAAAAAAGCCATTTAAGCCTTTTCACAGTGAGATCTATGCGATATGGCCGAGAAATGTAATTTTGATGTTAACTCCCAAACCGCTGCGCAGAAGTCAACCAAACTTCACCCAATAGTGTATTGTATCACATTCTAGTAGTTACATTTTAAAATTTCGTTCTAGGACATTTGGTTTGAGCGCAATTATTAAACTTAGGTCAAAAAAGCCATTTAAGCCTTTTCACAGTGAGATCTATGCGATATGGCCGAGAAATGTAATTTTGATGTTAACTCCCAAACCGCTGCGCAGAAGTAAACCAAACTTCACCCATTAGTGTATTGTATCACAATCTAGTAGTTACATGTGGAAATTTGGTTCTAGGACATTTGATTTGAGCGCAATCCTCAAACTTAGGTCAAAAAAGCCATTTAAGCCTTTTCACAGTGAGATCTATGCGATATGGCCGAGAAATGTAATTTTGATGTTAACTCCCAAACCGCTGCGCAGAAGTCAACCAAACTTCACCCAATAGTGTATTGTATCACAATCTAGTAGTTACATTTGAAAATTTTGTTCTAGGACATTTTGTTTGAATGCAATCATCAAACTTAATTAAAAAAGTCATTTAAGCCTTTTCACAGTGAGATCTATGCGATATGGCCGAGAAATGTAATTTTGATGTTAACTCCCAAACCGCTGCGCAGAAGTCAACCAAACTTCACCCATTAGTGTATTTTATCACAATCTAGTAGTTACATGTGGAAATTTGGTTCTAGGATATTTGATTTGAGCGCAATCCTCAAACTTAGGTCAAAAAAGCCATTTAAGCCTTTTCACAGTGAGATCTATGCGATATGGCCGAGAAATGTAATTTTGATGTTAACTCCCAAACCGCTGCGCAGAAGTCAACCAAACTTCACCCAATAGTGTATTGTATCACAATCTAGTAGTTACATTTGAAAATTTTGTTCTAAGACATTTTGTTTGAACGCAATCATCAAACTTAATTAAAAAAGTCATTTAAGCCTTTTCACAGTGAGATCTATGCGATATGGCCGAGAAATGTAATTTTGATGTTAACTCCCAAACCGCTGCGCAGAAGTCAACCAAACTTCACCCAATAGTGTATTGTATCACAATCTAGTAGTTACATTTGAAAATTTTGTTCTAGGAAATTTTGTTTGAGCGCAATCATCAAACTTAATTAAAAAAGTCATTTAAGCCTTTTCACAGTGAGATCTATGCGATATGGCCGAGAAATGTAATTTTGATGTTAACTCCCAAACCGCTGCGCAGAAGTCAACCAAACTTCACCCATTAGTGTATTTTATCACAATCTAGTAGTTACATGTGGAAATTTGGTTCTAGGACATTTGATTTGAGCGCAATCCTCAAACTTAGGTCAAAAAAGCCATTTAAGCCTTTTCACAGTGAGATCTATGCGATATGGCCGAGAAATGTAATTTTGATGTTAACTCCCAAACCGCTGCGCAGAAGTCAACCAAACTTCACCCAATAGTGTATTGTATCACAATCTAGTAGTTACATTTAAAAATTTTGTTCTAGGACATTTTGTTTGAACGCAATCATCAAACTTAATTAAAAAAGTCATTTAAGCCTTTTCACAGAGAGATCTATGCGATATGGCCGAGAAATGTAATTTTGATGTTAACTCCCAAACCGCTGCGCAGAAGTCAACCAAACTTCACCCATTAGTGTATTGTATCACAATCTAGTAGTTACATGTGGAAATTTGGTTATAGGACATTTGATTTGAGCGCAATCCTCAAACTTAGGTCAAAAAAGCCATTTAAGCCTTTTCACAGTGAGATCTATGCGATATGGCCGAGAAATGTAATTTTGATGTTAACTCCCAAACCGCTGCGCAGAAGTCAACCAAACTTCACCCAAAAGTGTATTGTATCACAATCTAGTAGTTACATTTGAAAATTTTGTTCTAGGAAATTTTGTTTGAGCGCAATCATCAAACTTAATTAAAAAAGTCATTTAAGCCTTTTCACAGTGAGATCTATGCGATATGGCCGAGAAATGTAATTTTTATGTTAACTCCCAAACCGCTGCGCAGAAGTCAACCAAACTTCACCCATTAGTGTATTTTATCACAATCTAGTAGTTACATGTGGAAATTTGGTTCTAGGACATTTGATTTGAGCGCAATCCTCAAACTTAGGTCAAAAAAGCCATTTAAGCCTTTTCACAGTGAGATCTATGCGATATGGCCGAGAAATGTAATTTTGATGTTAACTCCCAAACCGCTGCGCAGAAGTCAACCAAACTTCACCCAATAGTGTATTGTATCACATTCTAGTAGTTACATTTGAAAATTTCGTTCTAGGACATTTGGTTTGAGCGCAATCCTCAAACTTAGGTCAAAAAAGCCATTTAAGCCTTTTCACAGTGAGATCTATGCGATATGGCCGAGAAATGTAATTTTGATGTTAACTCCCAAACCGCTGCGCAGAAGTCAACCAAACTTCACCCAATAGTGTATTGTATCACAATCTAGTAGTTACATTTGAAAATTTTGTTCTAGGACATTTTGTTTGAACGCAATCATCAAACTTAATTAAAAAAGTCATTTAAGCCTTTTCACAGTGAGATCTATGCGATATGGCCGAGAAATGTAATTTTGATGTTAACTCCCAAACCGCTGCGCAGAAGTCAACCAAACTTCACCCAATAGTGTATTGTATCACAATCTAGTAGTTACATTTGAAAATTTTGTTCTAGGACATTTTGTTTGAGCGCAATCCTCAAACTTAGGTCAAAAAAGCCATTTAAGCCTTTTCACAGTGAGATCTATGCGATATGGCCGAGAAATGTAATTTTTATGTTAACTCCCAAACCGCTGCGCAGAAGTCAACCAAACTTCACCCAATAGTGTATTGTATCACAATCTAGTAGTTACATTTGAAAATTTTGTTCTAGGACATTTTGTTTGAACGCAATCATCAAACTTAATTAAAAAAGTCATTTAAGCCTTTTCACAGTGAGATCTATGCGATATGGCCGAGAAATGTAATTTTGATGTTAACTCCCAAACCGCTGCGCAAAAGTCAACCAAACTTCACCCAATAGTGTATTGTATCACAATCTAGTAGTTACATTTGAAAATTTTGTTCTAGGAAATTTTGTTTGAGCGCAATCATCAAACTTAATTAAAAAAGTCATTTAAGCCTTTTCACAGTGAGATCTATGCGATATGGCCGAGAATTGTAATTTTGATGTTAACTCCCAAACCGCTGCGCAGAAGTCAACCAAACTTCACCCAATAGTGTATTGTATCACATTCTAGTAGTTACATTTTAAAATTTCGTTCTAGGACATTTGGTTTGAGCGCAATCCTCAAACTTAGGTCAAAAAAGCCATTTAAGCCTTTTCACAGTGAGATCTATGCGATATGGCCGAAAAATGTAATTTTGATGTTAACTCCCAAACCGCTGCGCAGAAGTAAACCAAACTTCACCCATTAGTGTATTGTATCACAATCTAGTAGTTACATGTGGAAATTTGGTTCTAGGACATTTGATTTGAGCGCAATCCTCAAACTTAGGTCAAAAAAGCCATTTAAGCCTTTTCACAGTGAGATCTATGCGATATGGCCGAGAAATGTAATTTTGATGTTAACTCCCAAACCGCTGCGCAGAAGTCAACCAAACTTCACCCAATAGTGTATTGTATCACAATCTAGTAGTTACATTTGAAAATTTTGTTCTAGGACATTTTGTTTGAATGCAATCATCAAACTTAATTAAAAAAGTCATTTAAGCCTTTTCACAGTGAGATCTATGCGATATGGCCGAGAAATGTAATTTTGATGTTAACTCCCAAACCGCTGCGCAGAAGTCAACCAAACTTCACCCATTAGTGTATTTTATCACAATCTAGTAGTTACATGTGGAAATTTGGTTCTAGGACATTTGATTTGAGCGCAATCCTCAAACTTAGGTCAAAAAAGCCATTTAAGCCTTTTCACAGTGAGATCCATGCGATATGGCCGAGAAATGTAATTTTGATGTTAACTCCCAAACCGCTGCGCAGAAGTCAACCAAACTTCACCCAATAGTGTATTGTATCACAATCTAGTAGTTACATTTGAAAATTTTGTTCTAGGACATTTTGTTTGAACGCAATCATCAAACTTAATTAAAAAAGTCATTTAAGCCTTTTCACAGTGAGATCTATGCGATATGGCCGAGAAATGTAATTTTGATGTTAACTCCCAAACCGCTGCGCAGAAGTCAACCAAACTTCACCCAATAGTGTATTGTATCACAATCTAGTAGTTACATTTGAAAATTTTGTTCTAGGAAATTTTGTTTGAGCGCAATCATCAAACTTAATTAAAAAAGTCATTTAAGCCTTTTCACAGTGAGATCTATGCGATATGGCCGAGAAATGTAATTTTGATGTTAACTCCCAAACCGCTGCGCAGAAGTCAACCAAACTTCACCCATTAGTGTATTTTATCACAATCTAGTAGTTACATGTGGAAATTTGGTTCTAGGACATTTGATTTGAGCGCAATCCTCAAACTTAGGTCAAAAAAGCCATTTAAGCCTTTTCACAGTGAGATCTATGCGATATGGCCGAGAAATGTAATTTTGATGTTAACTCCCAAACCGCTGCGCAGAAGTCAACCAAACTTCACCCAATAGTGTATTGTATCACAATCTAGTAGTTACATTTAAAAATTTTGTTCTAGGACATTTTGTTTGAACGCAATCATCAAACTTAATTAAAAAAGTCATTTAAGCCTTTTCACAGAGAGATCTATGCGATATGGCCGAGAAATGTAATTTTGATGTTAACTCCCAAACCGCTGCGCAGAAGTCAACCAAACTTCACCCATTAGTGTATTGTATCACAATCTAGTAGTTACATGTGGAAATTTGGTTATAGGACATTTGATTTGAGCGCAATCCTCAAACTTAGGTCAAAAAAGCCATTTAAGCCTTTTCACAGTGAGATCTATGCGATATGGCCGAGAAATGTAATTTTGATGTTAACTCCCAAACCGCTGCGCAGAAGTCAACCAAACTTCACCCAAAAGTGTATTGTATCACAATCTAGTAGTTACATTTGAAAATTTTGTTCTAGGAAATTTTGTTTGAGCGCAATCATCAAACTTAATTAAAAAAGTCATTTAAGCCTTTTCACAGTGAGATCTATGCGATATGGCCGAGAAATGTAATTTTGATGTTAACTCCCAAACCGCTGCGCAGAAGTCAACCAAACTTCACCCATTAGTGTATTTTATCACAATCTAGTAGTTACATGTGGAAATTTGGTTCTAGGACATTTGATTTGAGCGCAATCCTCAAACTTAGGTCAAAAAAGCCATTTAAGCCTTTTCACAGTGAGATCTATGCGATATGGCCGAGAAATGTAATTTTGATGTTAACTCCCAAACCGCTGCGCAGAAGTCAACCAAACTTCACCCAATAGTGTATTGTATCACATTCTAGTAGTTACATTTGAAAATTTCGTTCTAGGACATTTGGTTTGAGCGCAATCCTCAAACTTAGGTCAAAAAAGCCATTTAAGCCTTTTCACAGTGAGATCTATGCGATATGGCCGAGAAATGTAATTTTGATGTTAACTCCCAAACCGCTGCGCAGAAGTCAACCAAACTTCACCCATTAGTGTATTTTATCACAATCTAGTAGTTACATGTGGAAATTTGGTTCTAGGACATTTGATTTGAGCGCAATCCTCAAACTTAGGTCAAAAAAGCCATTTAAGCCTTTTCACAGTGAGATCTATGCGATATGGCCGAGAAATGTAATTTTGATGTTCACTCCCAAACCGCTACGCAGAAGTCAACCAAACTTCACCCATTAGTGTATTGTATCACAATCTAGTAGTTACATGTGGAAATTTGGTTCTAGGACATTTGATTTGAGCGCAATCCTCAAACTTAGGTCAAAAAAGCCATTTAAGCCTTTTCACAGTGAGATCTATGCGATATGGCCGAGAAATGTAATTTTGATGTTCACTCCCAAACCGCTGCGCAGAAGTCAACCAAACTTCACCCATTAGTGTATTGTATCACAATCTAGTAGTTACATGTGGAAATTTGGTTATAGGACATTTGATTTGAGCGCAATCCTCAAACTTAGGTCAAAAAAGCCATTTAAGCCTTTTCACAGTGAGATCTATGCGATATGGCCGAGAAATGTAATTTTGATGTTAACTCCCAAACCGCTGCGCAGAAGTCAACCAAACTTCACCCATTAGTGTATTGTATCACAATCTAGTAGTTACATTTGAAAATTTCGTTCTAGGACATTTGGTTTGAGCGCAATCTTTAAACTTAGGTCAAAAAAGCCATTTAAGCCTTTTCACAGTGAGATCTATGCGATATGGCCGAGAAATGTAATTTTGATGTTAACTCCCAAACCGCTGCGCAGAAGTCAACCAAACTTCACCCAATAGTGTATTGTATCACAATCTAGTAGTTACATGTGGAAATTTGGTTCTAGGACATTTGATTTAAGCGCAATCCTCAAACTTAGGTCAAAAAAGCCATTTAAGCCTTTTCACAGTGAGATCTATGCGATATGGCCGAGAAATGTAATTTTGATGTTAACTCCCAAACCGCTGCGCAGAAGTCAACCAAACTTCACCCAATAGTGTATTGTATCACATTCTAGTAGTTACATTTTAAAATTTCGTTCTAGGACATTTGGTTTGAGCGCAATTATTAAACTTAGGTCAAAAAAGCCATTTAAGCCTTTTCACAGTGAGATCTATGCGATATGGCCGAGAAATGTAATTTTGATGTTAACTCCCAAACCGCTGCGCAGAAGTAAACCAAACTTCACCCATTAGTGTATTGTATCACAATCTAGTAGTTACATGTGGAAATTTGGTTCTAGGACATTTGATTTGAGCGCAATCCTCAAACTTAGGTCAAAAAAGCCATTTAAGCCTTTTCACAGTGAGATCTATGCGATATGGCCGAGAAATGTAATTTTGATGTTAACTCCCAAACCGCTGCGCAGAAGTCAACCAAACTTCACCCAATAGTGTATTGTATCACAATCTAGTAGTTACATTTGAAAATTTTGTTCTAGGACATTTTGTTTGAATGCAATCATCAAACTTAATTAAAAAAGTCATTTAAGCCTTTTCACAGTGAGATCTATGCGATATGGCCGAGAAATGTAATTTTGATGTTAACTCCCAAACCGCTGCGCAGAAGTCAACCAAACTTCACCCATTAGTGTATTTTATCACAATCTAGTAGTTACATGTGGAAATTTGGTTCTAGGACATTTGATTTGAGCGCAATCCTCAAACTTAGGTCAAAAAAGCCATTTAAGCCTTTTCACAGTGAGATCTATGCGATATGGCCGAGAAATGTAATTTTGATGTTAACTCCCAAACCGCTGCGCAGAAGTCAACCAAACTTCACCCAATAGTGTATTGTATCACAATCTAGTAGTTACATTTGAAAATTTTGTTCTAAGACATTTTGTTTGAACGCAATCATCAAACTTAATTAAAAAAGTCATTTAAGCCTTTTCACAGTGAGATCTATGCGATATGGCCGAGAAATGTAATTTTGATGTTAACTCCCAAACCGCTGCGCAAAAGTCAACCAAACTTCACCCAATAGTGTATTTTATCACAATCTAGTAGTTACATGTGGAAATTTGGTTCTAGGACATTTGATTTGAGCGCAATCCTCAAACTTAGGTCAAAAAAGCCATTTAAGCCTTTTCACAGTGAGATCTATGCGATATGGCCGAGAAATGTAATTTTGATGTTAACTCCCAAACCGCTGCGCAGAAGTCAACCAAACTTCACCCAATAGTGTATTGTATCACATTCTAGTAGTTACATTTGAAAATTTCGTTCTAGGACATTTGGTTTGAGCGCAATCCTCAAACTTAGGTCAAAAAAGCCATTTAAGCCTTTTCACAGTGAGATCTATGCGATATGGCCGAGAAATGTAATTTTGATGTTAACTCCCAAACCGCTGCGCAGAAGTCAACCAAACTTCACCCATTAGTGTATTTTATCACAATCTAGTAGTTACATGTGGAAATTTGGTTCTAGGACATTTGATTTGAGCGCAATCCTCAAACTTAGGTCAAAAAAGCCATTTAAGCCTTTTCACAGTGAGATCTATGCGATATGGCCGAGAAATGTAATTTTGATGTTAACTCCCAAACCGCTGCGCAGAAGTCAACCAAACTTCACCCAATAGTGTATTGTATCACAATCTAGTAGTTACATTTAAAAATTTTGTTCTAGGACATTTTGTTTGAACGCAATCATCAAACTTAATTAAAAAAGTCATTTAAGCCTTTTCACAGAGAGATCTATGCGATATGGCCGAGAAATGTAATTTTGATGTTAACTCCCAAACCGCTGCGCAGAAGTCAACCAAACTTCACCCATTAGTGTATTGTATCACAATCTAGTAGTTACATGTGGAAATTTGGTTATAGGACATTTGATTTGAGCGCAATCCTCAAACTTAGGTCAAAAAAGCCATTTAAGCCTTTTCACAGTGAGATCTATGCGATATGGCCGAGAAATGTAATTTTGATGTTAACTCCCAAACCGCTGCGCAGAAGTCAACCAAACTTCACCCAAAAGTGTATTGTATCACAATCTAGTAGTTACATTTGAAAATTTTGTTCTAGGAAATTTTGTTTGAGCGCAATCATCAAACTTAATTAAAAAAGTCATTTAAGCCTTTTCACAGTGAGATCTATGCGATATGGCCGAGAAATGTAATTTTTATGTTAACTCCCAAACCGCTGCGCAGAAGTCAACCAAACTTCACCCATTAGTGTATTTTATCACAATCTAGTAGTTACATGTGGAAATTTGGTTCTAGGACATTTGATTTGAGCGCAATCCTCAAACTTAGGTCAAAAAAGCCATTTAAGCCTTTTCACAGTGAGATCTATGCGATATGGCCGAGAAATGTAATTTTGATGTTAACTCCCAAACCGCTGCGCAGAAGTCAACCAAACTTCACCCAATAGTGTATTGTATCACATTCTAGTAGTTACATTTGAAAATTTCGTTCTAGGACATTTGGTTTGAGCGCAATCCTCAAACTTAGGTCAAAAAAGCCATTTAAGCCTTTTCACAGTGAGATCTATGCGATATGGCCGAGAAATGTAATTTTGATGTTAACTCCCAAACCGCTGCGCAGAAGTCAACCAAACTTCACCCAATAGTGTATTGTATCACAATCTAGTAGTTACATTTGAAAATTTTGTTCTAGGACATTTTGTTTGAACGCAATCATCAAACTTAATTAAAAAAGTCATTTAAGCCTTTTCACAGTGAGATCTATGCGATATGGCCGAGAAATGTAATTTTGATGTTAACTCCCAAACCGCTGCGCAGAAGTCAACCAAACTTCACCCATTAGTGTATTGTATCACAATCTAGTAGTTACATGTGGAAATTTGGTTATAGGACATTTGATTTGAGCGCAATCCTCAAACTTAGGTCAAAAAAGCCATTTAAGCCTTTTCACAGTGAGATCTATGCGATATGGCCGAGAAATGTAATTTTGATGTTAACTCCCAAACCGCTGCGCAGAAGTCAACCAAACTTCACCCAAAAGTGTATTGTATCACAATCTAGTAGTTACATTTGAAAATTTTGTTCTAGGAAATTTTGTTTGAGCGCAATCATCAAACTTAATTAAAAAAGTCATTTAAGCCTTTTCACAGTGAGATCTATGCGATATGGCCGAGAAATGTAATTTTTATGTTAACTCCCAAACCGCTGCGCAGAAGTCAACCAAACTTCACCCATTAGTGTATTTTATCACAATCTAGTAGTTACATGTGGAAATTTGGTTCTAGGACATTTGATTTGAGCGCAATCCTCAAACTTAGGTCAAAAAAGCCATTTAAGCCTTTTCACAGTGAGATCTATGCGATATGGCCGAGAAATGTAATTTTGATGTTAACTCCCAAACCGCTGCGCAGAAGTCAACCAAACTTCACCCAATAGTGTATTGTATCACATTCTAGTAGTTACATTTGAAAATTTCGTTCTAGGACATTTGGTTTGAGCGCAATCCTCAAACTTAGGTCAAAAAAGCCATTTAAGCCTTTTCACAGTGAGATCTATGCGATATGGCCGAGAAATGTAATTTTGATGTTAACTCCCAAACCGCTGCGCAGAAGTCAACCAAACTTCACCCAATAGTGTATTGTATCACAATCTAGTAGTTACATTTGAAAATTTTGTTCTAGGACATTTTGTTTGAACGCAATCATCAAACTTAATTAAAAAAGTCATTTAAGCCTTTTCACAGTGAGATCTATGCGATATGGCCGAGAAATGTAATTTTGATGTTAACTCCCAAACCGCTGCGCAGAAGTCAACCAAACTTCACCCAATAGTGTATTGTATCACAATCTAGTAGTTACATTTGAAAATTTTGTTCTAGGACATTTTGTTTGAGCGCAATCCTCAAACTTAGGTCAAAAAAGCCATTTAAGCCTTTTCACAGTGAGATCTATGCGATATGGCCGAGAAATGTAATTTTTATGTTAACTCCCAAACCGCTGCGCAGAAGTCAACCAAACTTCACCCAATAGTGTATTGTATCACAATCTAGTAGTTACATTTGAAAATTTTGTTCTAGGACATTTTGTTTGAACGCAATCATCAAACTTAATTAAAAAAGTCATTTAAGCCTTTTCACAGTGAGATCTATGCGATATGGCCGAGAAATGTAATTTTGATGTTAACTCCCAAACCGCTGCGCAAAAGTCAACCAAACTTCACCCAATAGTGTATTGTATCACAATCTAGTAGTTACATTTGAAAATTTTGTTCTAGGAAATTTTGTTTGAGCGCAATCATCAAACTTAATTAAAAAAGTCATTTAAGCCTTTTCACAGTGAGATCTATGCGATATGGCCGAGAATTGTAATTTTGATGTTAACTCCCAAACCGCTGCGCAGAAGTCAACCAAACTTCACCCAATAGTGTATTGTATCACATTCTAGTAGTTACATTTTAAAATTTCGTTCTAGGACATTTGGTTTGAGCGCAATCCTCAAACTTAGGTCAAAAAAGCCATTTAAGCCTTTTCACAGTGAGATCTATGCGATATGGCCGAAAAATGTAATTTTGATGTTAACTCCCAAACCGCTGCGCAGAAGTAAACCAAACTTCACCCATTAGTGTATTGTATCACAATCTAGTAGTTACATGTGGAAATTTGGTTCTAGGACATTTGATTTGAGCGCAATCCTCAAACTTAGGTCAAAAAAGCCATTTAAGCCTTTTCACAGTGAGATCTATGCGATATGGCCGAGAAATGTAATTTTGATGTTAACTCCCAAACCGCTGCGCAGAAGTCAACCAAACTTCACCCAATAGTGTATTGTATCACAATCTAGTAGTTACATTTGAAAATTTTGTTCTAGGACATTTTGTTTGAATGCAATCATCAAACTTAATTAAAAAAGTCATTTAAGCCTTTTCACAGTGAGATCTATGCGATATGGCCGAGAAATGTAATTTTGATGTTAACTCCCAAACCGCTGCGCAGAAGTCAACCAAACTTCACCCATTAGTGTATTTTATCACAATCTAGTAGTTACATGTGGAAATTTGGTTCTAGGACATTTGATTTGAGCGCAATCCTCAAACTTAGGTCAAAAAAGCCATTTAAGCCTTTTCACAGTGAGATCCATGCGATATGGCCGAGAAATGTAATTTTGATGTTAACTCCCAAACCGCTGCGCAGAAGTCAACCAAACTTCACCCAATAGTGTATTGTATCACAATCTAGTAGTTACATTTGAAAATTTTGTTCTAGGACATTTTGTTTGAACGCAATCATCAAACTTAATTAAAAAAGTCATTTAAGCCTTTTCACAGTGAGATCTATGCGATATGGCCGAGAAATGTAATTTTGATGTTAACTCCCAAACCGCTGCGCAGAAGTCAACCAAACTTCACCCAATAGTGTATTGTATCACAATCTAGTAGTTACATTTGAAAATTTTGTTCTAGGAAATTTTGTTTGAGCGCAATCATCAAACTTAATTAAAAAAGTCATTTAAGCCTTTTCACAGTGAGATCTATGCGATATGGCCGAGAAATGTAATTTTGATGTTAACTCCCAAACCGCTGCGCAGAAGTCAACCAAACTTCACCCATTAGTGTATTTTATCACAATCTAGTAGTTACATGTGGAAATTTGGTTCTAGGACATTTGATTTGAGCGCAATCCTCAAACTTAGGTCAAAAAAGCCATTTAAGCCTTTTCACAGTGAGATCTATGCGATATGGCCGAGAAATGTAATTTTGATGTTAACTCCCAAACCGCTGCGCAGAAGTCAACCAAACTTCACCCAATAGTGTATTGTATCACAATCTAGTAGTTACATTTAAAAATTTTGTTCTAGGACATTTTGTTTGAACGCAATCATCAAACTTAATTAAAAAAGTCATTTAAGCCTTTTCACAGAGAGATCTATGCGATATGGCCGAGAAATGTAATTTTGATGTTAACTCCCAAACCGCTGCGCAGAAGTCAACCAAACTTCACCCATTAGTGTATTGTATCACAATCTAGTAGTTACATGTGGAAATTTGGTTATAGGACATTTGATTTGAGCGCAATCCTCAAACTTAGGTCAAAAAAGCCATTTAAGCCTTTTCACAGTGAGATCTATGCGATATGGCCGAGAAATGTAATTTTGATGTTAACTCCCAAACCGCTGCGCAGAAGTCAACCAAACTTCACCCAAAAGTGTATTGTATCACAATCTAGTAGTTACATTTGAAAATTTTGTTCTAGGAAATTTTGTTTGAGCGCAATCATCAAACTTAATTAAAAAAGTCATTTAAGCCTTTTCACAGTGAGATCTATGCGATATGGCCGAGAAATGTAATTTTGATGTTAACTCCCAAACCGCTGCGCAGAAGTCAACCAAACTTCACCCATTAGTGTATTTTATCACAATCTAGTAGTTACATGTGGAAATTTGGTTCTAGGACATTTGATTTGAGCGCAATCCTCAAACTTAGGTCAAAAAAGCCATTTAAGCCTTTTCACAGTGAGATCTATGCGATATGGCCGAGAAATGTAATTTTGATGTTAACTCCCAAACCGCTGCGCAGAAGTCAACCAAACTTCACCCAATAGTGTATTGTATCACATTCTAGTAGTTACATTTGAAAATTTCGTTCTAGGACATTTGGTTTGAGCGCAATCCTCAAACTTAGGTCAAAAAAGCCATTTAAGCCTTTTCACAGTGAGATCTATGCGATATGGCCGAGAAATGTAATTTTGATGTTAACTCCCAAACCGCTGCGCAGAAGTCAACCAAACTTCACCCATTAGTGTATTTTATCACAATCTAGTAGTTACATGTGGAAATTTGGTTCTAGGACATTTGATTTGAGCGCAATCCTCAAACTTAGGTCAAAAAAGCCATTTAAGCCTTTTCACAGTGAGATCTATGCGATATGGCCGAGAAATGTAATTTTGATGTTCACTCCCAAACCGCTACGCAGAAGTCAACCAAACTTCACCCATTAGTGTATTGTATCACAATCTAGTAGTTACATGTGGAAATTTGGTTCTAGGACATTTGATTTGAGCGCAATCCTCAAACTTAGGTCAAAAAAGCCATTTAAGCCTTTTCACAGTGAGATCTATGCGATATGGCCGAGAAATGTAATTTTGATGTTCACTCCCAAACCGCTGCGCAGAAGTCAACCAAACTTCACCCATTAGTGTATTGTATCACAATCTAGTAGTTACATGTGGAAATTTGGTTATAGGACATTTGATTTGAGCGCAATCCTCAAACTTAGGTCAAAAAAGCCATTTAAGCCTTTTCACAGTGAGATCTATGCGATATGGCCGAGAAATGTAATTTTGATGTTAACTCCCAAACCGCTGCGCAGAAGTCAACCAAACTTCACCCATTAGTGTATTGTATCACAATCTAGTAGTTACATTTGAAAATTTCGTTCTAGGACATTTGGTTTGAGCGCAATCTTTAAACTTAGGTCAAAAAAGCCATTTAAGCCTTTTCACAGTGAGATCTATGCGATATGGCCGAGAAATGTAATTTTGATGTTAACTCCCAAACCGCTGCGCAGAAGTCAACCAAACTTCACCCAATAGTGTATTGTATCACAATCTAGTAGTTACATGTGGAAATTTGGTTCTAGGACATTTGATTTAAGCGCAATCCTCAAACTTAGGTCAAAAAAGCCATTTAAGCCTTTTCACAGTGAGATCTATGCGATATGGCCGAGAAATGTAATTTTGATGTTAACTCCCAAACCGCTGCGCAGAAGTCAACCAAACTTCACCCAATAGTGTATTGTATCACATTCTAGTAGTTACATTTTAAAATTTCGTTCTAGGACATTTGGTTTGAGCGCAATTATTAAACTTAGGTCAAAAAAGCCATTTAAGCCTTTTCACAGTGAGATCTATGCGATATGGCCGAGAAATGTAATTTTGATGTTAACTCCCAAACCGCTGCGCAGAAGTAAACCAAACTTCACCCATTAGTGTATTGTATCACAATCTAGTAGTTACATGTGGAAATTTGGTTCTAGGACATTTGATTTGAGCGCAATCCTCAAACTTAGGTCAAAAAAGCCATTTAAGCCTTTTCACAGTGAGATCTATGCGATATGGCCGAGAAATGTAATTTTGATGTTAACTCCCAAACCGCTGCGCAGAAGTCAACCAAACTTCACCCAATAGTGTATTGTATCACAATCTAGTAGTTACATTTGAAAATTTTGTTCTAGGACATTTTGTTTGAATGCAATCATCAAACTTAATTAAAAAAGTCATTTAAGCCTTTTCACAGTGAGATCTATGCGATATGGCCGAGAAATGTAATTTTGATGTTAACTCCCAAACCGCTGCGCAGAAGTCAACCAAACTTCACCCATTAGTGTATTTTATCACAATCTAGTAGTTACATGTGGAAATTTGGTTCTAGGACATTTGATTTGAGCGCAATCCTCAAACTTAGGTCAAAAAAGCCATTTAAGCCTTTTCACAGTGAGATCTATGCGATATGGCCGAGAAATGTAATTTTGATGTTAACTCCCAAACCGCTGCGCAGAAGTCAACCAAACTTCACCCAATAGTGTATTGTATCACAATCTAGTAGTTACATTTGAAAATTTTGTTCTAAGACATTTTGTTTGAACGCAATCATCAAACTTAATTAAAAAAGTCATTTAAGCCTTTTCACAGTGAGATCTATGCGATATGGCCGAGAAATGTAATTTTGATGTTAACTCCCAAACCGCTGCGCAAAAGTCAACCAAACTTCACCCAATAGTGTATTTTATCACAATCTAGTAGTTACATGTGGAAATTTGGTTCTAGGACATTTGATTTGAGCGCAATCCTCAAACTTAGGTCAAAAAAGCCATTTAAGCCTTTTCACAGTGAGATCTATGCGATATGGCCGAGAAATGTAATTTTGATGTTAACTCCCAAACCGCTGCGCAGAAGTCAACCAAACTTCACCCAATAGTGTATTGTATCACATTCTAGTAGTTACATTTGAAAATTTCGTTCTAGGACATTTGGTTTGAGCGCAATCCTCAAACTTAGGTCAAAAAAGCCATTTAAGCCTTTTCACAGTGAGATCTATGCGATATGGCCGAGAAATGTAATTTTGATGTTAACTCCCAAACCGCTGCGCAGAAGTCAACCAAACTTCACCCATTAGTGTATTTTATCACAATCTAGTAGTTACATGTGGAAATTTGGTTCTAGGACATTTGATTTGAGCGCAATCCTCAAACTTAGGTCAAAAAAGCCATTTAAGCCTTTTCACAGTGAGATCTATGCGATATGGCCGAGAAATGTAATTTTGATGTTAACTCCCAAACCGCTGCGCAGAAGTCAACCAAACTTCACCCAATAGTGTATTGTATCACAATCTAGTAGTTACATTTAAAAATTTTGTTCTAGGACATTTTGTTTGAACGCAATCATCAAACTTAATTAAAAAAGTCATTTAAGCCTTTTCACAGAGAGATCTATGCGATATGGCCGAGAAATGTAATTTTGATGTTAACTCCCAAACCGCTGCGCAGAAGTCAACCAAACTTCACCCATTAGTGTATTGTATCACAATCTAGTAGTTACATGTGGAAATTTGGTTATAGGACATTTGATTTGAGCGCAATCCTCAAACTTAGGTCAAAAAAGCCATTTAAGCCTTTTCACAGTGAGATCTATGCGATATGGCCGAGAAATGTAATTTTGATGTTAACTCCCAAACCGCTGCGCAGAAGTCAACCAAACTTCACCCAAAAGTGTATTGTATCACAATCTAGTAGTTACATTTGAAAATTTTGTTCTAGGAAATTTTGTTTGAGCGCAATCATCAAACTTAATTAAAAAAGTCATTTAAGCCTTTTCACAGTGAGATCTATGCGATATGGCCGAGAAATGTAATTTTTATGTTAACTCCCAAACCGCTGCGCAGAAGTCAACCAAACTTCACCCATTAGTGTATTTTATCACAATCTAGTAGTTACATGTGGAAATTTGGTTCTAGGACATTTGATTTGAGCGCAATCCTCAAACTTAGGTCAAAAAAGCCATTTAAGCCTTTTCACAGTGAGATCTATGCGATATGGCCGAGAAATGTAATTTTGATGTTAACTCCCAAACCGCTGCGCAGAAGTCAACCAAACTTCACCCAATAGTGTATTGTATCACATTCTAGTAGTTACATTTGAAAATTTCGTTCTAGGACATTTGGTTTGAGCGCAATCCTCAAACTTAGGTCAAAAAAGCCATTTAAGCCTTTTCACAGTGAGATCTATGCGATATGGCCGAGAAATGTAATTTTGATGTTAACTCCCAAACCGCTGCGCAGAAGTCAACCAAACTTCACCCAATAGTGTATTGTATCACAATCTAGTAGTTACATTTGAAAATTTTGTTCTAGGACATTTTGTTTGAACGCAATCATCAAACTTAATTAAAAAAGTCATTTAAGCCTTTTCACAGTGAGATCTATGCGATATGGCCGAGAAATGTAATTTTGATGTTAACTCCCAAACCGCTGCGCAGAAGTCAACCAAACTTCACCCATTAGTGTATTGTATCACAATCTAGTAGTTACATGTGGAAATTTGGTTATAGGACATTTGATTTGAGCGCAATCCTCAAACTTAGGTCAAAAAAGCCATTTAAGCCTTTTCACAGTGAGATCTATGCGATATGGCCGAGAAATGTAATTTTGATGTTAACTCCCAAACCGCTGCGCAGAAGTCAACCAAACTTCACCCATTAGTGTATTTTATCACAATCTAGTAGTTACATGTGGAAATTTGGTTCTAGGACATTTGATTTGAGCGCAATCCTCAAACTTAGGTCAAAAAAGCCATTTAAGCCTTTTCACAGTGAGATCTATGCGATATGGCCGAGAAATGTAATTTTGATGTTAACTCCCAAACCGCTGCGCAGAAGTCAACCAAACTTCACCCATTAGTGTATTTTATCACAATCTAGTAGTTACATGTGGAAATTTGGTTCTAGGACATTTGATTTGAGCGCAATCCTCAAACTTAGGTCAAAAAAGCCATTTAAGCCTTTTCACAGTGAGATCCATGCGATATGGCCGAGAAATGTAATTTTGATGTTAACTCCCAAACCGCTGCGCAGAAGTCAACCAAACTTCACCCAATAGTGTATTGTATCACAATCTAGTAGTTACATTTGAAAATTTTGTTCTAGGACATTTTGTTTGAACGCAATCATCAAACTTAATTAAAAAAGTCATTTAAGCCTTTTCACAGTGAGATCTATGCGATATGGCCGAGAAATGTAATTTTGATGTTAACTCCCAAACCGCTGCGCAGAAGTCAACCAAACTTCACCCAATAGTGTATTGTATCACAATCTAGTAGTTACATTTGAAAATTTTGTTCTAGGAAATTTTGTTTGAGCGCAATCATCAAACTTAATTAAAAAAGTCATTTAAGCCTTTTCACAGTGAGATCTATGCGATATGGCCGAGAAATGTAATTTTGATGTTAACTCCCAAACCGCTGCGCAGAAGTCAACCAAACTTCACCCATTAGTGTATTTTATCACAATCTAGTAGTTACATGTGGAAATTTGGTTCTAGGACATTTGATTTGAGCGCAATCCTCAAACTTAGGTCAAAAAAGCCATTTAAGCCTTTTCACAGTGAGATCTATGCGATATGGCCGAGAAATGTAATTTTGATGTTAACTCCCAAACCGCTGCGCAGAAGTCAACCAAACTTCACCCAATAGTGTATTGTATCACAATCTAGTAGTTACATTTAAAAATTTTGTTCTAGGACATTTTGTTTGAACGCAATCATCAAACTTAATTAAAAAAGTCATTTAAGCCTTTTCACAGAGAGATCTATGCGATATGGCCGAGAAATGTAATTTTGATGTTAACTCCCAAACCGCTGCGCAGAAGTCAACCAAACTTCACCCATTAGTGTATTGTATCACAATCTAGTAGTTACATGTGGAAATTTGGTTATAGGACATTTGATTTGAGCGCAATCCTCAAACTTAGGTCAAAAAAGCCATTTAAGCCTTTTCACAGTGAGATCTATGCGATATGGCCGAGAAATGTAATTTTGATGTTAACTCCCAAACCGCTGCGCAGAAGTCAACCAAACTTCACCCAAAAGTGTATTGTATCACAATCTAGTAGTTACATTTGAAAATTTTGTTCTAGGAAATTTTGTTTGAGCGCAATCATCAAACTTAATTAAAAAAGTCATTTAAGCCTTTTCACAGTGAGATCTATGCGATATGGCCGAGAAATGTAATTTTGATGTTAACTCCCAAACCGCTGCGCAGAAGTCAACCAAACTTCACCCATTAGTGTATTTTATCACAATCTAGTAGTTACATGTGGAAATTTGGTTCTAGGACATTTGATTTGAGCGCAATCCTCAAACTTAGGTCAAAAAAGCCATTTAAGCCTTTTCACAGTGAGATCTATGCGATATGGCCGAGAAATGTAATTTTGATGTTAACTCCCAAACCGCTGCGCAGAAGTCAACCAAACTTCACCCAATAGTGTATTGTATCACATTCTAGTAGTTACATTTGAAAATTTCGTTCTAGGACATTTGGTTTGAGCGCAATCCTCAAACTTAGGTCAAAAAAGCCATTTAAGCCTTTTCACAGTGAGATCTATGCGATATGGCCGAGAAATGTAATTTTGATGTTAACTCCCAAACCGCTGCGCAGAAGTCAACCAAACTTCACCCATTAGTGTATTTTATCACAATCTAGTAGTTACATGTGGAAATTTGGTTCTAGGACATTTGATTTGAGCGCAATCCTCAAACTTAGGTCAAAAAAGCCATTTAAGCCTTTTCACAGTGAGATCTATGCGATATGGCCGAGAAATGTAATTTTGATGTTCACTCCCAAACCGCTACGCAGAAGTCAACCAAACTTCACCCATTAGTGTATTGTATCACAATCTAGTAGTTACATGTGGAAATTTGGTTCTAGGACATTTGATTTGAGCGCAATCCTCAAACTTAGGTCAAAAAAGCCATTTAAGCCTTTTCACAGTGAGATCTATGCGATATGGCCGAGAAATGTAATTTTGATGTTCACTCCCAAACCGCTGCGCAGAAGTCAACCAAACTTCACCCATTAGTGTATTGTATCACAATCTAGTAGTTACATGTGGAAATTTGGTTATAGGACATTTGATTTGAGCGCAATCCTCAAACTTAGGTCAAAAAAGCCATTTAAGCCTTTTCACAGTGAGATCTATGCGATATGGCCGAGAAATGTAATTTTGATGTTAACTCCCAAACCGCTGCGCAGAAGTCAACCAAACTTCACCCATTAGTGTATTGTATCACAATCTAGTAGTTACATTTGAAAATTTCGTTCTAGGACATTTGGTTTGAGCGCAATCTTTAAACTTAGGTCAAAAAAGCCATTTAAGCCTTTTCACAGTGAGATCTATGCGATATGGCCGAGAAATGTAATTTTGATGTTAACTCCCAAACCGCTGCGCAGAAGTCAACCAAACTTCACCCAATAGTGTATTGTATCACAATCTAGTAGTTACATGTGGAAATTTGGTTCTAGGACATTTGATTTAAGCGCAATCCTCAAACTTAGGTCAAAAAAGCCATTTAAGCCTTTTCACAGTGAGATCTATGCGATATGGCCGAGAAATGTAATTTTGATGTTAACTCCCAAACCGCTGCGCAGAAGTCAACCAAACTTCACCCAATAGTGTATTGTATCACATTCTAGTAGTTACATTTTAAAATTTCGTTCTAGGACATTTGGTTTGAGCGCAATTATTAAACTTAGGTCAAAAAAGCCATTTAAGCCTTTTCACAGTGAGATCTATGCGATATGGCCGAGAAATGTAATTTTGATGTTAACTCCCAAACCGCTGCGCAGAAGTAAACCAAACTTCACCCATTAGTGTATTGTATCACAATCTAGTAGTTACATGTGGAAATTTGGTTCTAGGACATTTGATTTGAGCGCAATCCTCAAACTTAGGTCAAAAAAGCCATTTAAGCCTTTTCACAGTGAGATCTATGCGATATGGCCGAGAAATGTAATTTTGATGTTAACTCCCAAACCGCTGCGCAGAAGTCAACCAAACTTCACCCAATAGTGTATTGTATCACAATCTAGTAGTTACATTTGAAAATTTTGTTCTAGGACATTTTGTTTGAATGCAATCATCAAACTTAATTAAAAAAGTCATTTAAGCCTTTTCACAGTGAGATCTATGCGATATGGCCGAGAAATGTAATTTTGATGTTAACTCCCAAACCGCTGCGCAGAAGTCAACCAAACTTCACCCATTAGTGTATTTTATCACAATCTAGTAGTTACATGTGGAAATTTGGTTCTAGGACATTTGATTTGAGCGCAATCCTCAAACTTAGGTCAAAAAAGCCATTTAAGCCTTTTCACAGTGAGATCTATGCGATATGGCCGAGAAATGTAATTTTGATGTTAACTCCCAAACCGCTGCGCAGAAGTCAACCAAACTTCACCCAATAGTGTATTGTATCACAATCTAGTAGTTACATTTGAAAATTTTGTTCTAAGACATTTTGTTTGAACGCAATCATCAAACTTAATTAAAAAAGTCATTTAAGCCTTTTCACAGTGAGATCTATGCGATATGGCCGAGAAATGTAATTTTGATGTTAACTCCCAAACCGCTGCGCAAAAGTCAACCAAACTTCACCCAATAGTGTATTTTATCACAATCTAGTAGTTACATGTGGAAATTTGGTTCTAGGACATTTGATTTGAGCGCAATCCTCAAACTTAGGTCAAAAAAGCCATTTAAGCCTTTTCACAGTGAGATCTATGCGATATGGCCGAGAAATGTAATTTTGATGTTAACTCCCAAACCGCTGCGCAGAAGTCAACCAAACTTCACCCAATAGTGTATTGTATCACATTCTAGTAGTTACATTTGAAAATTTCGTTCTAGGACATTTGGTTTGAGCGCAATCCTCAAACTTAGGTCAAAAAAGCCATTTAAGCCTTTTCACAGTGAGATCTATGCGATATGGCCGAGAAATGTAATTTTGATGTTAACTCCCAAACCGCTGCGCAGAAGTCAACCAAACTTCACCCATTAGTGTATTTTATCACAATCTAGTAGTTACATGTGGAAATTTGGTTCTAGGACATTTGATTTGAGCGCAATCCTCAAACTTAGGTCAAAAAAGCCATTTAAGCCTTTTCACAGTGAGATCTATGCGATATGGCCGAGAAATGTAATTTTGATGTTAACTCCCAAACCGCTGCGCAGAAGTCAACCAAACTTCACCCAATAGTGTATTGTATCACAATCTAGTAGTTACATTTAAAAATTTTGTTCTAGGACATTTTGTTTGAACGCAATCATCAAACTTAATTAAAAAAGTCATTTAAGCCTTTTCACAGAGAGATCTATGCGATATGGCCGAGAAATGTAATTTTGATGTTAACTCCCAAACCGCTGCGCAGAAGTCAACCAAACTTCACCCATTAGTGTATTGTATCACAATCTAGTAGTTACATGTGGAAATTTGGTTATAGGACATTTGATTTGAGCGCAATCCTCAAACTTAGGTCAAAAAAGCCATTTAAGCCTTTTCACAGTGAGATCTATGCGATATGGCCGAGAAATGTAATTTTGATGTTAACTCCCAAACCGCTGCGCAGAAGTCAACCAAACTTCACCCAAAAGTGTATTGTATCACAATCTAGTAGTTACATTTGAAAATTTTGTTCTAGGAAATTTTGTTTGAGCGCAATCATCAAACTTAATTAAAAAAGTCATTTAAGCCTTTTCACAGTGAGATCTATGCGATATGGCCGAGAAATGTAATTTTTATGTTAACTCCCAAACCGCTGCGCAGAAGTCAACCAAACTTCACCCATTAGTGTATTTTATCACAATCTAGTAGTTACATGTGGAAATTTGGTTCTAGGACATTTGATTTGAGCGCAATCCTCAAACTTAGGTCAAAAAAGCCATTTAAGCCTTTTCACAGTGAGATCTATGCGATATGGCCGAGAAATGTAATTTTGATGTTAACTCCCAAACCGCTGCGCAGAAGTCAACCAAACTTCACCCAATAGTGTATTGTATCACATTCTAGTAGTTACATTTGAAAATTTCGTTCTAGGACATTTGGTTTGAGCGCAATCCTCAAACTTAGGTCAAAAAAGCCATTTAAGCCTTTTCACAGTGAGATCTATGCGATATGGCCGAGAAATGTAATTTTGATGTTAACTCCCAAACCGCTGCGCAGAAGTCAACCAAACTTCACCCAATAGTGTATTGTATCACAATCTAGTAGTTACATTTGAAAATTTTGTTCTAGGACATTTTGTTTGAACGCAATCATCAAACTTAATTAAAAAAGTCATTTAAGCCTTTTCACAGTGAGATCTATGCGATATGGCCGAGAAATGTAATTTTGATGTTAACTCCCAAACCGCTGCGCAGAAGTCAACCAAACTTCACCCATTAGTGTATTGTATCACAATCTAGTAGTTACATGTGGAAATTTGGTTATAGGACATTTGATTTGAGCGCAATCCTCAAACTTAGGTCAAAAAAGCCATTTAAGCCTTTTCACAGTGAGATCTATGCGATATGGCCGAGAAATGTAATTTTGATGTTAACTCCCAAACCGCTGCGCAGAAGTCAACCAAACTTCACCCAAAAGTGTATTGTATCACAATCTAGTAGTTACATTTGAAAATTTTGTTCTAGGAAATTTTGTTTGAGCGCAATCATCAAACTTAATTAAAAAAGTCATTTAAGCCTTTTCACAGTGAGATCTATGCGATATGGCCGAGAAATGTAATTTTTATGTTAACTCCCAAACCGCTGCGCAGAAGTCAACCAAACTTCACCCATTAGTGTATTTTATCACAATCTAGTAGTTACATGTGGAAATTTGGTTCTAGGACATTTGATTTGAGCGCAATCCTCAAACTTAGGTCAAAAAAGCCATTTAAGCCTTTTCACAGTGAGATCTATGCGATATGGCCGAGAAATGTAATTTTGATGTTAACTCCCAAACCGCTGCGCAGAAGTCAACCAAACTTCACCCAATAGTGTATTGTATCACATTCTAGTAGTTACATTTGAAAATTTCGTTCTAGGACATTTGGTTTGAGCGCAATCCTCAAACTTAGGTCAAAAAAGCCATTTAAGCCTTTTCACAGTGAGATCTATGCGATATGGCCGAGAAATGTAATTTTGATGTTAACTCCCAAACCGCTGCGCAGAAGTCAACCAAACTTCACCCAATAGTGTATTGTATCACAATCTAGTAGTTACATTTGAAAATTTTGTTCTAGGACATTTTGTTTGAACGCAATCATCAAACTTAATTAAAAAAGTCATTTAAGCCTTTTCACAGTGAGATCTATGCGATATGGCCGAGAAATGTAATTTTGATGTTAACTCCCAAACCGCTGCGCAGAAGTCAACCAAACTTCACCCAATAGTGTATTGTATCACAATCTAGTAGTTACATTTGAAAATTTTGTTCTAGGACATTTTGTTTGAGCGCAATCCTCAAACTTAGGTCAAAAAAGCCATTTAAGCCTTTTCACAGTGAGATCTATGCGATATGGCCGAGAAATGTAATTTTTATGTTAACTCCCAAACCGCTGCGCAGAAGTCAACCAAACTTCACCCAATAGTGTATTGTATCACAATCTAGTAGTTACATTTGAAAATTTTGTTCTAGGACATTTTGTTTGAACGCAATCATCAAACTTAATTAAAAAAGTCATTTAAGCCTTTTCACAGTGAGATCTATGCGATATGGCCGAGAAATGTAATTTTGATGTTAACTCCCAAACCGCTGCGCAAAAGTCAACCAAACTTCACCCAATAGTGTATTGTATCACAATCTAGTAGTTACATTTGAAAATTTTGTTCTAGGAAATTTTGTTTGAGCGCAATCATCAAACTTAATTAAAAAAGTCATTTAAGCCTTTTCACAGTGAGATCTATGCGATATGGCCGAGAATTGTAATTTTGATGTTAACTCCCAAACCGCTGCGCAGAAGTCAACCAAACTTCACCCAATAGTGTATTGTATCACATTCTAGTAGTTACATTTTAAAATTTCGTTCTAGGACATTTGGTTTGAGCGCAATCCTCAAACTTAGGTCAAAAAAGCCATTTAAGCCTTTTCACAGTGAGATCTATGCGATATGGCCGAAAAATGTAATTTTGATGTTAACTCCCAAACCGCTGCGCAGAAGTAAACCAAACTTCACCCATTAGTGTATTGTATCACAATCTAGTAGTTACATGTGGAAATTTGGTTCTAGGACATTTGATTTGAGCGCAATCCTCAAACTTAGGTCAAAAAAGCCATTTAAGCCTTTTCACAGTGAGATCTATGCGATATGGCCGAGAAATGTAATTTTGATGTTAACTCCCAAACCGCTGCGCAGAAGTCAACCAAACTTCACCCAATAGTGTATTGTATCACAATCTAGTAGTTACATTTGAAAATTTTGTTCTAGGACATTTTGTTTGAATGCAATCATCAAACTTAATTAAAAAAGTCATTTAAGCCTTTTCACAGTGAGATCTATGCGATATGGCCGAGAAATGTAATTTTGATGTTAACTCCCAAACCGCTGCGCAGAAGTCAACCAAACTTCACCCATTAGTGTATTTTATCACAATCTAGTAGTTACATGTGGAAATTTGGTTCTAGGACATTTGATTTGAGCGCAATCCTCAAACTTAGGTCAAAAAAGCCATTTAAGCCTTTTCACAGTGAGATCCATGCGATATGGCCGAGAAATGTAATTTTGATGTTAACTCCCAAACCGCTGCGCAGAAGTCAACCAAACTTCACCCAATAGTGTATTGTATCACAATCTAGTAGTTACATTTGAAAATTTTGTTCTAGGACATTTTGTTTGAACGCAATCATCAAACTTAATTAAAAAAGTCATTTAAGCCTTTTCACAGTGAGATCTATGCGATATGGCCGAGAAATGTAATTTTGATGTTAACTCCCAAACCGCTGCGCAGAAGTCAACCAAACTTCACCCAATAGTGTATTGTATCACAATCTAGTAGTTACATTTGAAAATTTTGTTCTAGGAAATTTTGTTTGAGCGCAATCATCAAACTTAATTAAAAAAGTCATTTAAGCCTTTTCACAGTGAGATCTATGCGATATGGCCGAGAAATGTAATTTTGATGTTAACTCCCAAACCGCTGCGCAGAAGTCAACCAAACTTCACCCATTAGTGTATTTTATCACAATCTAGTAGTTACATGTGGAAATTTGGTTCTAGGACATTTGATTTGAGCGCAATCCTCAAACTTAGGTCAAAAAAGCCATTTAAGCCTTTTCACAGTGAGATCTATGCGATATGGCCGAGAAATGTAATTTTGATGTTAACTCCCAAACCGCTGCGCAGAAGTCAACCAAACTTCACCCAATAGTGTATTGTATCACAATCTAGTAGTTACATTTAAAAATTTTGTTCTAGGACATTTTGTTTGAACGCAATCATCAAACTTAATTAAAAAAGTCATTTAAGCCTTTTCACAGAGAGATCTATGCGATATGGCCGAGAAATGTAATTTTGATGTTAACTCCCAAACCGCTGCGCAGAAGTCAACCAAACTTCACCCATTAGTGTATTGTATCACAATCTAGTAGTTACATGTGGAAATTTGGTTATAGGACATTTGATTTGAGCGCAATCCTCAAACTTAGGTCAAAAAAGCCATTTAAGCCTTTTCACAGTGAGATCTATGCGATATGGCCGAGAAATGTAATTTTGATGTTAACTCCCAAACCGCTGCGCAGAAGTCAACCAAACTTCACCCAAAAGTGTATTGTATCACAATCTAGTAGTTACATTTGAAAATTTTGTTCTAGGAAATTTTGTTTGAGCGCAATCATCAAACTTAATTAAAAAAGTCATTTAAGCCTTTTCACAGTGAGATCTATGCGATATGGCCGAGAAATGTAATTTTGATGTTAACTCCCAAACCGCTGCGCAGAAGTCAACCAAACTTCACCCATTAGTGTATTTTATCACAATCTAGTAGTTACATGTGGAAATTTGGTTCTAGGACATTTGATTTGAGCGCAATCCTCAAACTTAGGTCAAAAAAGCCATTTAAGCCTTTTCACAGTGAGATCTATGCGATATGGCCGAGAAATGTAATTTTGATGTTAACTCCCAAACCGCTGCGCAGAAGTCAACCAAACTTCACCCAATAGTGTATTGTATCACATTCTAGTAGTTACATTTGAAAATTTCGTTCTAGAACATTTGGTTTGAGCGCAATCCTCAAACTTAGGTCAAAAAAGCCATTTAAGCCTTTTCACAGTGAGATCTATGCGATATGGCCGAGAAATGTAATTTTGATGTTAACTCCCAAACCGCTGCGCAGAAGTCAACCAAACTTCACCCATTAGTGTATTTTATCACAATCTAGTAGTTACATGTGGAAATTTGGTTCTAGGACATTTGATTTGAGCGCAATCCTCAAACTTAGGTCAAAAAAGCCATTTAAGCCTTTTCACAGTGAGATCTATGCGATATGGCCGAGAAATGTAATTTTGATGTTCACTCCCAAACCGCTACGCAGAAGTCAACCAAACTTCACCCAATAGTGTATTGTATCACAATCTAGTAGTTACATGTGGAAATTTGGTTCTAGGACATTTGATTTGAGCGCAATCCTCAAACTTAGGTCAAAAAAGCCATTTAAGCCTTTTCACAGTGAGATCTATGCGATATGGCCGAGAAATGTAATTTTGATGTTCACTCCCAAACCGCTGCGCAGAAGTCAACCAAACTTCACCCATTAGTGTATTGTATCACAATCTAGTAGTTACATGTGGAAATTTGGTTATAGGACATTTGATTTGAGCGCAATCCTCAAACTTAGGTCAAAAAAGCCATTTAAGCCTTTTCACAGTGAGATCTATGCGATATGGCCGAGAAATGTAATTTTGATGTTAACTCCCAAACCGCTGCGCAGAAGTCAACCAAACTTCACCCATTAGTGTATTGTATCACAATCTAGTAGTTACATTTGAAAATTTCGTTCTAGGACATTTGGTTTGAGCGCAATCTTTAAACTTAGGTCAAAAAAGCCATTTAAGCCTTTTCACAGTGAGATCTATGCGATATGGCCGAGAAATGTAATTTTGATGTTAACTCCCAAACCGCTGCGCAGAAGTCAACCAAACTTCACCCAATAGTGTATTGTATCACAATCTAGTAGTTACATGTGGAAATTTGGTTCTAGGACATTTGATTTAAGCGCAATCCTCAAACTTAGGTCAAAAAAGCCATTTAAGCCTTTTCACAGTGAGATCTATGCGATATGGCCGAGAAATGTAATTTTGATGTTAACTCCCAAACCGCTGCGCAGAAGTCAACCAAACTTCACCCAATAGTGTATTGTATCACATTCTAGTAGTTACATTTTAAAATTTCGTTCTAGGACATTTGGTTTGAGCGCAATTATTAAACTTAGGTCAAAAAAGCCATTTAAGCCTTTTCACAGTGAGATCTATGCGATATGGCCGAGAAATGTAATTTTGATGTTAACTCCCAAACCGCTGCGCAGAAGTAAACCAAACTTCACCCATTAGTGTATTGTATCACAATCTAGTAGTTACATGTGGAAATTTGGTTCTAGGACATTTGATTTGAGCGCAATCCTCAAACTTAGGTCAAAAAAGCCATTTAAGCCTTTTCACAGTGAGATCTATGCGATATGGCCGAGAAATGTAATTTTGATGTTAACTCCCAAACCGCTGCGCAGAAGTCAACCAAACTTCACCCAATAGTGTATTGTATCACAATCTAGTAGTTACATTTGAAAATTTTGTTCTAGGACATTTTGTTTGAATGCAATCATCAAACTTAATTAAAAAAGTCATTTAAGCCTTTTCACAGTGAGATCTATGCGATATGGCCGAGAAATGTAATTTTGATGTTAACTCCCAAACCGCTGCGCAGAAGTCAACCAAACTTCACCCATTAGTGTATTTTATCACAATCTAGTAGTTACATGTGGAAATTTGGTTCTAGGACATTTGATTTGAGCGCAATCCTCAAACTTAGGTCAAAAAAGCCATTTAAGCCTTTTCACAGTGAGATCTATGCGATATGGCCGAGAAATGTAATTTTGATGTTAACTCCCAAACCGCTGCGCAGAAGTCAACCAAACTTCACCCAATAGTGTATTGTATCACAATCTAGTAGTTACATTTGAAAATTTTGTTCTAAGACATTTTGTTTGAACGCAATCATCAAACTTAATTAAAAAAGTCATTTAAGCCTTTTCACAGTGAGATCTATGCGATATGGCCGAGAAATGTAATTTTGATGTTAACTCCCAAACCGCTGCGCAGAAGTCAACCAAACTTCACCCAATAGTGTATTGTATCACAATCTAGTAGTTACATTTGAAAATTTTGTTCTAGGAAATTTTGTTTGAGCGCAATCATCAAACTTAATTAAAAAAGTCATTTAAGCCTTTTCACAGTGAGATCTATGCGATATGGCCGAGAAATGTAATTTTGATGTTAACTCCCAAACCGCTGCGCAGAAGTCAACCAAACTTCACCCATTAGTGTATTTTATCACAATCTAGTAGTTACATGTGGAAATTTGGTTCTAGGACATTTGATTTGAGCGCAATCCTCAAACTTAGGTCAAAAAAGCCATTTAAGCCTTTTCACAGTGAGATCTATGCGATATGGCCGAGAAATGTAATTTTGATGTTAACTCCCAAACCGCTGCGCAGAAGTCAACCAAACTTCACCCAATAGTGTATTGTATCACAATCTAGTAGTTACATTTAAAAATTTTGTTCTAGGACATTTTGTTTGAACGCAATCATCAAACTTAATTAAAAAAGTCATTTAAGCCTTTTCACAGAGAGATCTATGCGATATGGCCGAGAAATGTAATTTTGATGTTAACTCCCAAACCGCTGCGCAGAAGTCAACCAAACTTCACCCATTAGTGTATTGTATCACAATCTAGTAGTTACATGTGGAAATTTGGTTATAGGACATTTGATTTGAGCGCAATCCTCAAACTTAGGTCAAAAAAGCCATTTAAGCCTTTTCACAGTGAGATCTATGCGATATGGCCGAGAAATGTAATTTTGATGTTAACTCCCAAACCGCTGCGCAGAAGTCAACCAAACTTCACCCAAAAGTGTATTGTATCACAATCTAGTAGTTACATTTGAAAATTTTGTTCTAGGAAATTTTGTTTGAGCGCAATCATCAAACTTAATTAAAAAAGTCATTTAAGCCTTTTCACAGTGAGATCTATGCGATATGGCCGAGAAATGTAATTTTTATGTTAACTCCCAAACCGCTGCGCAGAAGTCAACCAAACTTCACCCATTAGTGTATTTTATCACAATCTAGTAGTTACATGTGGAAATTTGGTTCTAGGACATTTGATTTGAGCGCAATCCTCAAACTTAGGTCAAAAAAGCCATTTAAGCCTTTTCACAGTGAGATCTATGCGATATGGCCGAGAAATGTAATTTTGATGTTAACTCCCAAACCGCTGCGCAGAAGTCAACCAAACTTCACCCAATAGTGTATTGTATCACATTCTAGTAGTTACATTTGAAAATTTCGTTCTAGGACATTTGGTTTGAGCGCAATCCTCAAACTTAGGTCAAAAAAGCCATTTAAGCCTTTTCACAGTGAGATCTATGCGATATGGCCGAGAAATGTAATTTTGATGTTAACTCCCAAACCGCTGCGCAGAAGTCAACCAAACTTCACCCAATAGTGTATTGTATCACAATCTAGTAGTTACATTTGAAAATTTTGTTCTAGGACATTTTGTTTGAACGCAATCATCAAACTTAATTAAAAAAGTCATTTAAGCCTTTTCACAGTGAGATCTATGCGATATGGCCGAGAAATGTAATTTTGATGTTAACTCCCAAACCGCTGCGCAGAAGTCAACCAAACTTCACCCAATAGTGTATTGTATCACAATCTAGTAGTTACATTTGAAAATTTTGTTCTAGGACATTTTGTTTGAGCGCAATCCTCAAACTTAGGTCAAAAAAGCCATTTAAGCCTTTTCACAGTGAGATCTATGCGATATGGCCGAGAAATGTAATTTTTATGTTAACTCCCAAACCGCTGCGCAGAAGTCAACCAAACTTCACCCAATAGTGTATTGTATCACAATCTAGTAGTTACATTTGAAAATTTTGTTCTAGGACATTTTGTTTGAACGCAATCATCAAACTTAATTAAAAAAGTCATTTAAGCCTTTTCACAGTGAGATCTATGCGATATGGCCGAGAAATGTAATTTTGATGTTAACTCCCAAACCGCTGCGCAGAAGTCAACCAAACTTCACCCAATAGTGTATTGTATCACAATCTAGTAGTTACATTTGAAAATTTTGTTCTAGGAAATTTTGTTTGAGCGCAATCATCAAACTTAATTAAAAAAGTCATTTAAGCCTTTTCACAGTGAGATCTATGCGATATGGCCGAGAATTGTAATTTTGATGTTAACTCCCAAACCGCTGCGCAGAAGTCAACCAAACTTCACCCAATAGTGTATTGTATCACATTCTAGTAGTTACATTTGAAAATTTCGTTCTAGGACATTTGGTTTGAGCGCAATCCTCAAACTTAGGTCAAAAAAGCCATTTAAGCCTTTTCACAGTGAGATCTATGCGATATGGCCGAGAAATGTAATTTTGATGTTAACTCCCAAACCGCTGCGCAGAAGTCAACCAAACTTCACCCATTAGTGTATTGTATCACAATCTAGTAGTTACATTTGAAAATTTCGTTCTAGGACATTTGGTTTGAGCGCAATCTTTAAACTTAGGTCAAAAAAGCCATTTAAGCCTTTTCACAGTGAGATCTATGCGATATGGCCGAGAAATGTAATTTTGATGTTAACTCCCAAACCGCTGCGCAGAAGTCAACCAAACTTCACCCAATAGTGTATTGTATCACAATCTAGTAGTTACATGTGGAAATTTGGTTCTAGGACATTTGATTTAAGCGCAATCCTCAAACTTAGGTCAAAAAAGCCATTTAAGCCTTTTCACAGTGAGATCTATGCGATATGGCCGAGAAATGTAATTTTGATGTTAACTCCCAAACCGCTGCGCAGAAGTCAACCAAACTTCACCCAATAGTGTATTGTATCACATTCTAGTAGTTACATTTTAAAATTTCGTTCTAGGACATTTGGTTTGAGCGCAATTATTAAACTTAGGTCAAAAAAGCCATTTAAGCCTTTTCACAGTGAGATCTATGCGATATGGCCGAGAAATGTAATTTTGATGTTAACTCCCAAACCGCTGCGCAGAAGTAAACCAAACTTCACCCATTAGTGTATTGTATCACAATCTAGTAGTTACATGTGGAAATTTGGTTCTAGGACATTTGATTTGAGCGCAATCCTCAAACTTAGGTCAAAAAAGCCATTTAAGCCTTTTCACAGTGAGATCTATGCGATATGGCCGAGAAATGTAATTTTGATGTTAACTCCCAAACCGCTGCGCAGAAGTCAACCAAACTTCACCCAATAGTGTATTGTATCACAATCTAGTAGTTACATTTGAAAATTTTGTTCTAGGACATTTTGTTTGAATGCAATCATCAAACTTAATTAAAAAAGTCATTTAAGCCTTTTCACAGTGAGATCTATGCGATATGGCCGAGAAATGTAATTTTGATGTTAACTCCCAAACCGCTGCGCAGAAGTCAACCAAACTTCACCCATTAGTGTATTTTATCACAATCTAGTAGTTACATGTGGAAATTTGGTTCTAGGACATTTGATTTGAGCGCAATCCTCAAACTTAGGTCAAAAAAGCCATTTAAGCCTTTTCACAGTGAGATCCATGCGATATGGCCGAGAAATGTAATTTTGATGTTAACTCCCAAACCGCTGCGCAGAAGTCAACCAAACTTCACCCAATAGTGTATTGTATCACAATCTAGTAGTTACATTTGAAAATTTTGTTCTAGGACATTTTGTTTGAACGCAATCATCAAACTTAATTAAAAAAGTCATTTAAGCCTTTTCACAGTGAGATCTATGCGATATGGCCGAGAAATGTAATTTTGATGTTAACTCCCAAACCGCTGCGCAGAAGTCAACCAAACTTCACCCAATAGTGTATTGTATCACAATCTAGTAGTTACATTTGAAAATTTTGTTCTAGGAAATTTTGTTTGAGCGCAATCATCAAACTTAATTAAAAAAGTCATTTAAGCCTTTTCACAGTGAGATCTATGCGATATGGCCGAGAAATGTAATTTTGATGTTAACTCCCAAACCGCTGCGCAGAAGTCAACCAAACTTCACCCATTAGTGTATTTTATCACAATCTAGTAGTTACATGTGGAAATTTGGTTCTAGGACATTTGATTTGAGCGCAATCCTCAAACTTAGGTCAAAAAAGCCATTTAAGCCTTTTCACAGTGAGATCTATGCGATATGGCCGAGAAATGTAATTTTGATGTTAACTCCCAAACCGCTGCGCAGAAGTCAACCAAACTTCACCCAATAGTGTATTGTATCACAATCTAGTAGTTACATTTAAAAATTTTGTTCTAGGACATTTTGTTTGAACGCAATCATCAAACTTAATTAAAAAAGTCATTTAAGCCTTTTCACAGAGAGATCTATGCGATATGGCCGAGAAATGTAATTTTGATGTTAACTCCCAAACCGCTGCGCAGAAGTCAACCAAACTTCACCCATTAGTGTATTGTATCACAATCTAGTAGTTACATGTGGAAATTTGGTTATAGGACATTTGATTTGAGCGCAATCCTCAAACTTAGGTCAAAAAAGCCATTTAAGCCTTTTCACAGTGAGATCTATGCGATATGGCCGAGAAATGTAATTTTGATGTTAACTCCCAAACCGCTGCGCAGAAGTCAACCAAACTTCACCCAAAAGTGTATTGTATCACAATCTAGTAGTTACATTTGAAAATTTTGTTCTAGGAAATTTTGTTTGAGCGCAATCATCAAACTTAATTAAAAAAGTCATTTAAGCCTTTTCACAGTGAGATCTATGCGATATGGCCGAGAAATGTAATTTTTATGTTAACTCCCAAACCGCTGCGCAGAAGTCAACCAAACTTCACCCATTAGTGTATTTTATCACAATCTAGTAGTTACATGTGGAAATTTGGTTCTAGGACATTTGATTTGAGCGCAATCCTCAAACTTAGGTCAAAAAAGCCATTTAAGCCTTTTCACAGTGAGATCTATGCGATATGGCCGAGAAATGTAATTTTGATGTTAACTCCCAAACCGCTGCGCAGAAGTCAACCAAACTTCACCCAATAGTGTATTGTATCACATTCTAGTAGTTACATTTGAAAATTTCGTTCTAGGACATTTGGTTTGAGCGCAATCCTCAAACTTAGGTCAAAAAAGCCATTTAAGCCTTTTCACAGTGAGATCTATGCGATATGGCCGAGAAATGTAATTTTGATGTTAACTCCCAAACCGCTGCGCAGAAGTCAACCAAACTTCACCCAATAGTGTATTGTATCACAATCTAGTAGTTACATTTGAAAATTTTGTTCTAGGACATTTTGTTTGAACGCAATCATCAAACTTAATTAAAAAAGTCATTTAAGCCTTTTCACAGTGAGATCTATGCGATATGGCCGAGAAATGTAATTTTGATGTTAACTCCCAAACCGCTGCGCAGAAGTCAACCAAACTTCACCCAATAGTGTATTGTATCACAATCTAGTAGTTACATTTGAAAATTTTGTTCTAGGACATTTGTTTGAGCGCAATCCTCAAACTTAGGTCAAAAAAGCCATTTAAGCCTTTTCACAGTGAGATCTATGCGATATGGCCGAGAAATGTAATTTTGATGTTAACTCCCAAACCGCTGCGCAGAAGTCAACCAAACTTCACCCAATAGTGTATTGTATCACAATCTAGTAGTTACATTTGAAAATTTTGTTCTAGGACATTTTGTTTGAACGCAATCATCAAACTTAATTAAAAAAGTCATTTAAGCCTTTTCACAGTGAGATCTATGCGATATGGCCGAGAAATGTAATTTTGATGTTAACTCCCAAACCGCTGCGCAGAAGTCAACCAAACTTCACCCAATAGTGTATTGTATCACAATCTAGTAGTTACATTTGAAAATTTTGTTCTAGGAAATTTTGTTTGAGCGCAATCATCAAACTTAATTAAAAAAGTCATTTAAGCCTTTTCACAGTGAGATCTATGCGATATGGCCGAGAATTGTAATTTTGATGTTAACTCCCAAACCGCTGCGCAGAAGTCAACCAAACTTCACCCAATAGTGTATTGTATCACATTCTAGTAGTTACATTTGAAAATTTCGTTCTAGGACATTTGGTTTGAGCGCAATCCTCAAACTTAGGTCAAAAAAGCCATTTAAGCCTTTTCACAGTGAGATCTATGCGATATGGCCGAGAAATGTAATTTTGATGTTAACTCCCAAACCGCTGCGCAGAAGTCAACCAAACTTCACCCAATAGTGTATTGTATCACAATCTAGTAGTTACATTTGAAAATTTTGTTCTAGGACATTTTGTTTGAACGCAATCATCAAACTTAATTAAAAAAGTCATTTAAGCCTTTTCACAGTGAGATCTATGCGATATGGCCGAGAAATGTAATTTTGATGTTAACTCCCAAACCGCTGCGCAGAAGTCAACCAAACTTCACCCAATAGTGTATTGTATCACAATCTAGTAGTTACATTTGAAAATTTTGTTCTAGGAAATTTTGTTTGAGCGCAATCATCAAACTTAATTAAAAAAGTCATTTAAGCCTTTTCACAGTGAGATCTATGCGATATGGCCGAGAAATGTAATTTTGATGTTAACTCCCAAACCGCTGCGCAGAAGTCAACCAAACTTCACCCATTAGTGTATTTTATCACAATCTAGTAGTTACATGTGGAAATTTGGTTCTAGGACATTTGATTTGAGCGCAATCCTCAAACTTAGGTCAAAAAAGCCATTTAAGCCTTTTCACAGTGAGATCTATGCGATATGGCCGAGAAATGTAATTTTGATGTTAACTCCCAAACCGCTGCGCAGAAGTCAACCAAACTTCACCCAATAGTGTATTGTATCACAATCTAGTAGTTACATTTAAAAATTTTGTTCTAGGACATTTTGTTTGAACGCAATCATCAAACTTAATTAAAAAAGTCATTTAAGCCTTTTCACAGTGAGATCTATGCGATATGGCCGAGAAATGTAATTTTGATGTTAACTCCCAAACCGCTGCGCAGAAGTCAACCAAACTTCACCCATTAGTGTATTGTATCACAATCTAGTAGTTACATGTGGGAATTTGGTTATAGGACATTTGATTTGAGCGCAATCCTCAAACTTAGGTCAAAAAAGCCATTTAAGCCTTTTCACAGTGAGATCTATGCGATATGGCCGAGAAATGTAATTTTGATGTTAACTCCCAAACCGCTGCGCAGAAGTCAACCAAACTTCACCCAATAGTGTATTGTATCACAATCTAGTAGTTACATTTGAAAATTTTGTTCTAGGAAATTTTGTTTGAGCGCAATCATCAAACTTAATTAAAAAAGTCATTTAAGCCTTTTCACAGTGAGATCTATGCGATATGGCCGAGAAATGTAATTTTGATGTTAACTCCCAAACCGCTGCGCAGAAGTCAACCAAACTTCACCCATTAGTGTATTTTATCACAATCTAGTAGTTACATGTGGAAATTTGGTTCTAGGACATTTGATTTGAGCGCAATCCTCAAACTTAGGTCAAAAAAGCCATTTAAGCCTTTTCACAGTGAGATCTATGCGATATGGCCGAGAAATGTAATTTTGATGTTAACTCCCAAACCGCTGCGCAGAAGTCAACCAAACTTCACCCAATAGTGTATTGTATCACAATCTAGTAGTTACATTTGAAAATTTTGTTCTAGGAAATTTTGTTTGAGCGCAATCATCAAACTTAATTAAAAAAGTCATTTAAGCCTTTTCACAGTGAGATCTATGCGATATGGCCGAGAAATGTAATTTTTATGTTAACTCCCAAACCGCTGCGCAGAAGTCAACCAAACTTCACCCATTAGTGTATTTTATCACAATCTAGTAGTTACATGTGGAAATTTGGTTCTAGGACATTTGATTTGAGCGCAATCCTCAAACTTAGGTCAAAAAAGCCATTTAAGCCTTTTCACAGTGAGATCTATGCGATATGGCCGAGAAATGTAATTTTGATGTTAACTCCCAAACCGCTGCGCAGAAGTCAACCAAACTTCACCCAATAGTGTATTGTATCACATTCTAGTAGTTACATTTGAAAATTTCGTTCTAGGACATTTGGTTTGAGCGCAATCCTCAAACTTAGGTCAAAAAAGCCATTTAAGCCTTTTCACAGTGAGATCTATGCGATATGGCCGAGAAATGTAATTTTGATGTTAACTCCCAAACCGCTGCGCAGAAGTCAACCAAACTTCACCCAATAGTGTATTGTATCACAATCTAGTAGTTACATTTTAGAAAATTTTGTTCTAGGACATTTTGTTTGAACGCAATCATCAAACTTAATTAAAAAAGTCATTTAAGCCTTTTCACAGTGAGATCTATGCGATATGGCCGAGAAATGTAATTTTGATGTTAACTCCCAAACCGCTGCGCAGAAGTCAACCAAACTTCACCCAATAGTGTATTGTATCACAATCTAGTAGTTACATTTGAAAATTTTGTTCTAGGACATTTTGTTTGAGCGCAATCCTCAAACTTAGGTCAAAAAAGCCATTTAAGCCTTTTCACAGTGAGATCTATGCGATATGGCCGAGAAATGTAATTTTGATGTTAACTCCCAAACCGCTGCGCAGAAGTCAACCAAACTTCACCCATTAGTGTATTGTATCACAATCTAGTAGTTACATGTGGAAATTTGGTTCTAGGACATTTGATTTGAGCGCAATCCTCAAACTTAGGTCAAAAAAGCCATTTAAGCCTTTTCACAGTGAGATCTATGCGATATGGCCGAGAAATGTAATTTTGATGTTAACTCCCAAACCGCTGCGCAGAAGTCAACCAAACTTCACCCAATAGTGTATTGTATCACAATCTAGTAGTTACATTTGAAAATTTTGTTCTAGGACATTTTGTTTGAATGCAATCATCAAACTTAATTAAAAAAGTCATTTAAGCCTTTTCACAGTGAGATCTATGCGATATGGCCGAGAAATGTAATTTTTATGTTAACTCCCAAACCGCTGCGCAGAAGTCAACCAAACTTCACCCATTAGTGTATTTTATCACAATCTAGTAGTTACATGTGGAAATTTGGTTCTAGGACATTTGATTTGAGCGCAATCCTCAAACTTAGGTCAAAAAAGCCATTTAAGCCTTTTCACAGTGAGATCTATGCGATATGGCCGAGAAATGTAATTTTGATGTTAACTCCCAAACCGCTGCGCAGAAGTCAACCAAACTTCACCCAATAGTGTATTGTATCACATTCTAGTAGTTACATTTGAAAATTTCGTTCTAGGACATTTGGTTTGAGCGCAATCCTCAAACTTAGGTCAAAAAAGCCATTTAAGCCTTTTCACAGTGAGATCTATGCGATATGGCCGAGAAATGTAATTTTGATGTTAACTCCCAAACCGCTGCGCAGAAGTCAACCAAACTTCACCCAATAGTGTATTGTATCACAATCTAGTAGTTACATTTGAAAATTTTGTTCTAGGACATTTTGTTTGAACGCAATCATCAAACTTAATTAAAAAAGTCATTTAAGCCTTTTCACAGTGAGATCTATGCGATATGGCCGAGAAATGTAATTTTGATGTTAACTCCCAAACCGCTGCGCAGAAGTCAACCAAACTTCACCCAATAGTGTATTGTATCACAATCTAGTAGTTACATTTGAAAATTTTGTTCTAGGACATTTGTTTGAGCGCAATCCTCAAACTTAGGTCAAAAAAGCCATTTAAGCCTTTTCACAGTGAGATCTATGCGATATGGCCGAGAAATGTAATTTTGATGTTAACTCCCAAACCGCTGCGCAGAAGTCAACCAAACTTCACCCAATAGTGTATTGTATCACAATCTAGTAGTTACATTTGAAAATTTTGTTCTAGGACATTTTGTTTGAACGCAATCATCAAACTTAATTAAAAAAGTCATTTAAGCCTTTTCACAGTGAGATCTATGCGATATGGCCGAGAAATGTAATTTTGATGTTAACTCCCAAACCGCTGCGCAGAAGTCAACCAAACTTCACCCAATAGTGTATTGTATCACAATCTAGTAGTTACATTTGAAAATTTTGTTCTAGGAAATTTTGTTTGAGCGCAATCATCAAACTTAATTAAAAAAGTCATTTAAGCCTTTTCACAGTGAGATCTATGCGATATGGCCGAGAATTGTAATTTTGATGTTAACTCCCAAACCGCTGCGCAGAAGTCAACCAAACTTCACCCAATAGTGTATTGTATCACATTCTAGTAGTTACATTTGAAAATTTCGTTCTAGGACATTTGGTTTGAGCGCAATCCTCAAACTTAGGTCAAAAAAGCCATTTAAGCCTTTTCACAGTGAGATCTATGCGATATGGCCGAGAAATGTAATTTTGATGTTAACTCCCAAACCGCTGCGCAGAAGTCAACCAAACTTCACCCAATAGTGTATTGTATCACAATCTAGTAGTTACATTTGAAAATTTTGTTCTAGGACATTTTGTTTGAACGCAATCATCAAACTTAATTAAAAAAGTCATTTAAGCCTTTTCACAGTGAGATCTATGCGATATGGCCGAGAAATGTAATTTTGATGTTAACTCCCAAACCGCTGCGCAGAAGTCAACCAAACTTCACCCAATAGTGTATTGTATCACAATCTAGTAGTTACATTTGAAAATTTTGTTCTAGGAAATTTTGTTTGAGCGCAATCATCAAACTTAATTAAAAAAGTCATTTAAGCCTTTTCACAGTGAGATCTATGCGATATGGCCGAGAAATGTAATTTTGATGTTAACTCCCAAACCGCTGCGCAGAAGTCAACCAAACTTCACCCATTAGTGTATTTTATCACAATCTAGTAGTTACATGTGGAAATTTGGTTCTAGGACATTTGATTTGAGCGCAATCCTCAAACTTAGGTCAAAAAAGCCATTTAAGCCTTTTCACAGTGAGATCTATGCGATATGGCCGAGAAATGTAATTTTGATGTTAACTCCCAAACCGCTGCGCAGAAGTCAACCAAACTTCACCCAATAGTGTATTGTATCACAATCTAGTAGTTACATTTAAAAATTTTGTTCTAGGACATTTTGTTTGAACGCAATCATCAAACTTAATTAAAAAAGTCATTTAAGCCTTTTCACAGTGAGATCTATGCGATATGGCCGAGAAATGTAATTTTGATGTTAACTCCCAAACCGCTGCGCAGAAGTCAACCAAACTTCACCCATTAGTGTATTGTATCACAATCTAGTAGTTACATGTGGGAATTTGGTTATAGGACATTTGATTTGAGCGCAATCCTCAAACTTAGGTCAAAAAAGCCATTTAAGCCTTTTCACAGTGAGATCTATGCGATATGGCCGAGAAATGTAATTTTGATGTTAACTCCCAAACCGCTGCGCAGAAGTCAACCAAACTTCACCCAATAGTGTATTGTATCACAATCTAGTAGTTACATTTGAAAATTTTGTTCTAGGAAATTTTGTTTGAGCGCAATCATCAAACTTAATTAAAAAAGTCATTTAAGCCTTTTCACAGTGAGATCTATGCGATATGGCCGAGAAATGTAATTTTGATGTTAACTCCCAAACCGCTGCGCAGAAGTCAACCAAACTTCACCCATTAGTGTATTTTATCACAATCTAGTAGTTACATGTGGAAATTTGGTTCTAGGACATTTGATTTGAGCGCAATCCTCAAACTTAGGTCAAAAAAGCCATTTAAGCCTTTTCACAGTGAGATCTATGCGATATGGCCGAGAAATGTAATTTTGATGTTAACTCCCAAACCGCTGCGCAGAAGTCAACCAAACTTCACCCAATAGTGTATTGTATCACAATCTAGTAGTTACATTTGAAAATTTTGTTCTAGGAAATTTTGTTTGAGCGCAATCATCAAACTTAATTAAAAAAGTCATTTAAGCCTTTTCACAGTGAGATCTATGCGATATGGCCGAGAAATGTAATTTTTATGTTAACTCCCAAACCGCTGCGCAGAAGTCAACCAAACTTCACCCATTAGTGTATTTTATCACAATCTAGTAGTTACATGTGGAAATTTGGTTCTAGGACATTTGATTTGAGCGCAATCCTCAAACTTAGGTCAAAAAAGCCATTTAAGCCTTTTCACAGTGAGATCTATGCGATATGGCCGAGAAATGTAATTTTGATGTTAACTCCCAAACCGCTGCGCAGAAGTCAACCAAACTTCACCCAATAGTGTATTGTATCACATTCTAGTAGTTACATTTGAAAATTTCGTTCTAGGACATTTGGTTTGAGCGCAATCCTCAAACTTAGGTCAAAAAAGCCATTTAAGCCTTTTCACAGTGAGATCTATGCGATATGGCCGAGAAATGTAATTTTGATGTTAACTCCCAAACCGCTGCGCAGAAGTCAACCAAACTTCACCCAATAGTGTATTGTATCACAATCTAGTAGTTACATTTTAGAAAATTTTGTTCTAGGACATTTTGTTTGAACGCAATCATCAAACTTAATTAAAAAAGTCATTTAAGCCTTTTCACAGTGAGATCTATGCGATATGGCCGAGAAATGTAATTTTGATGTTAACTCCCAAACCGCTGCGCAGAAGTCAACCAAACTTCACCCAAAAGTGTATTGTATCACAATCTAGTAGTTACATTTGAAAATTTTGTTCTAGGAAATTTTGTTTGAGCGCAATCATCAAACTTAATTAAAAAAGTCATTTAAGCCTTTTCACAGTGAGATCTATGCGATATGGCCGAGAAATGTAATTTTTATGTTAACTCCCAAACCGCTGCGCAGAAGTCAACCAAACTTCACCCATTAGTGTATTTTATCACAATCTAGTAGTTACATGTGGAAATTTGGTTCTAGGACATTTGATTTGAGCGCAATCCTCAAACTTAGGTCAAAAAAGCCATTTAAGCCTTTTCACAGTGAGATCTATGCGATATGGCCGAGAAATGTAATTTTGATGTTAACTCCCAAACCGCTGCGCAGAAGTCAACCAAACTTCACCCAATAGTGTATTGTATCACATTCTAGTAGTTACATTTGAAAATTTCGTTCTAGGACATTTGGTTTGAGCGCAATCCTCAAACTTAGGTCAAAAAAGCCATTTAAGCCTTTTCACAGTGAGATCTATGCGATATGGCCGAGAAATGTAATTTTGATGTTAACTCCCAAACCGCTGCGCAGAAGTCAACCAAACTTCACCCAATAGTGTATTGTATCACAATCTAGTAGTTACATTTGAAAATTTTGTTCTAGGACATTTTGTTTGAACGCAATCATCAAACTTAATTAAAAAAGTCATTTAAGCCTTTTCACAGTGAGATCTATGCGATATGGCCGAGAAATGTAATTTTGATGTTAACTCCCAAACCGCTGCGCAGAAGTCAACCAAACTTCACCCAATAGTGTATTGTATCACATTCTAGTAGTTACATTTGAAAATTTCGTTCTAGGACATTTGGTTTGAGCGCAATCCTCAAACTTAGGTCAAAAAAGCCATTTAAGCCTTTTCACAGTGAGATCTATGCGATATGGCCGAGAAATGTAATTTTGATGTTAACTCCCAAACCGCTGCGCAGAAGTCAACCAAACTTCACCCAATAGTGTATTGTATCACAATCTAGTAGTTACATTTGAAAATTTTGTTCTAGGACATTTTGTTTGAACGCAATCATCAAACTTAATTAAAAAAGTCATTTAAGCCTTTTCACAGTGAGATCTATGCGATATGGCCGAGAAATGTAATTTTGATGTTAACTCCCAAACCGCTGCGCAGAAGTCAACCAAACTTCACCCAATAGTGTATTGTATCACAATCTAGTAGTTACATGTGGAAATTTGGTTCTAGGACATTTGATTTGAGCGCAATCCTCAAACTTAGGTCAAAAAAGCCATTTAAGCCTTTTCACAGTGAGATCTATGCGATATGGCCGAGAAATGTAATTTTGATGTTAACTCCCAAACCGCTGCGCAGAAGTCAACCAAACTTCACCCAATAGTGTATTGTATCACAATCTAGTAGTTACATTTAAAAATTTTGTTCTAGGACATTTTGTTTGAACGCAATCATCAAACTTAATTAAAAAAGTCATTTAAGCCTTTTCACAGTGAGATCTATGCGATATGGCCGAGAAATGTAATTTTGATGTTAACTCCCAAACCGCTGCGCAGAAGTCAACCAAACTTCACCCATTAGTGTATTGTATCACAATCTAGTAGTTACATGTGGGAATTTGGTTATAGGACATTTGATTTGAGCGCAATCCTCAAACTTAGGTCAAAAAAGCCATTTAAGCCTTTTCACAGTGAGATCTATGCGATATGGCCGAGAAATGTAATTTTGATGTTAACTCCCAAACCGCTGCGCAGAAGTCAACCAAACTTCACCCAATAGTGTATTGTATCACAATCTAGTAGTTACATTTGAAAATTTTGTTCTAGGAAATTTTGTTTGAGCGCAATCATCAAACTTAATTAAAAAAGTCATTTAAGCCTTTTCACAGTGAGATCTATGCGATATGGCCGAGAAATGTAATTTTGATGTTAACTCCCAAACCGCTGCGCAGAAGTCAACCAAACTTCACCCATTAGTGTATTTTATCACAATCTAGTAGTTACATGTGGAAATTTGGTTCTAGGACATTTGATTTGAGCGCAATCCTCAAACTTAGGTCAAAAAAGCCATTTAAGCCTTTTCACAGTGAGATCTATGCGATATGGCCGAGAAATGTAATTTTGATGTTAACTCCCAAACCGCTGCGCAGAAGTCAACCAAACTTCACCCAATAGTGTATTGTATCACATTCTAGTAGTTACATTTGAAAATTTCGTTCTAGGACATTTGGTTTGAGCGCAATCCTCAAACTTAGGTCAAAAAAGCCATTTAAGCCTTTTCACAGTGAGATCTATGCGATATGGCCGAGAAATGTAATTTTGATGTTAACTCCCAAACCGCTGCGCAGAAGTCAACCAAACTTCACCCAATAGTGTATTGTATCACAATCTAGTAGTTACATTTTTGAAAATTTTGTTCTAGGACATTTTGTTTGAACGCAATCATCAAACTTAATTAAAAAAGTCATTTAAGCCTTTTCACAGTGAGATCTATGCGATATGGCCGAGAAATGTAATTTTGATGTTAACTCCCAAACCGCTGCGCAGAAGTCAACCAAACTTCACCCAATAGTGTATTGTATCACAATCTAGTAGTTACATTTGAAAATTTTGTTCTAGGACATTTTGTTTGAGCGCAATCCTCAAACTTAGGTCAAAAAAGCCATTTAAGCCTTTTCACAGTGAGATCTATGCGATATGGCCGAGAAATGTAATTTTGATGTTAACTCCCAAACCGCTGCGCAGAAGTCAACCAAACTTCACCCAATAGTGTATTGTATCACAATCTAGTAGTTACATTTGAAAATTTTGTTCTAGGACATTTTGTTTGAACGCAATCATCAAACTTATTTAAAAAAGTCATTTAAGCCTTTTCACAGTGAGATCTATGCGATATGGCCGAGAAATGTAATTTTGATGTTAACTCCCAAACCGCTGCGCAGAAGTCAACCAAACTTCACCCAATAGTGTATTGTATCACAATCTAGTAGTTACATTTGAAAATTTTGTTCTAGGAAATTTTGTTTGAGCGCAATCATCAAACTTAATTAAAAAAGTCATTTAAGCCTTTTCACAGTGAGATCTATGCGATATGGCCGAGAAATGTAATTTTGATGTTTACTCCCAAACCGCTGCGCAGAAGTCAACCAAACTTCACCCATTAGTGTATTTTATCACAATCTAGTAGTTACATGTGGAAATTTGGTTCTAGGACATTTGATTTGAGCGCAATCCTCAAACTTAGGTCAAAAAAGTCATTTAAGCCTTTTCACAGTGAGATCTATGCGATATGGCCGAGAAATGTAATTTTGATGTTAACTCCCAAACCGCTGCGCAGAAGTCAACCAAACTTCACCCATTAGTGTATTGTATCACAATCTAGTAGTTACATGTGGAAATTTGGTTATAGGACATTTGATTTGAGCGCAATCCTCAAACTTAGGTCAAAAAAGCCATTTAAGCCTTTTCACAGTGAGATCTATGCGATATGGCCGAGAAATGTAATTTTGATGTTAACTCCCAAACCGCTGCGCAGAAGTCAACCAAACTTCACCCATTAGTGTATTGTATCACAATCTAGTAGTTACATGTGGAAATTTGGTTATAGGACATTTGATTTGAGCGCAATCCTCAAACTTAGGTCAAAAAAGCCATTTAAGCCTTTTCACAGTGAGATCTATGCGATATGGCCGAGAAATGTAATTTTGATGTTAACTCCCAAACCGCTGCGCAGAAGTCAACCAAACTTCACCCATTAGTGTATTGTATCACAATCTAGTAGTTACATGTGGAAATTTGGTTATAGGACATTTGATTTGAGCGCAATCCTCAAACTTAGGTCAAAAAAGCCATTTAAGCCTTTTCACAGTGAGATCTATGCGATATGGCCGAGAAATGTAATTTTGATGTTAACTCCCAAACCGCTGCGCAGAAGTCAACCAAACTTCACCCAAAAGTGTATTGTATCACAATCTAGTAGTTACATTTGAAAATTTTGTTCTAGGAAATTTTGTTTGAGCGCAATCATCAAACTTAATTAAAAAAGTCATTTAAGCCTTTTCACAGTGAGATCTATGCGATATGGCCGAGAAATGTAATTTTTATGTTAACTCCCAAACCGCTGCGCAGAAGTCAACCAAACTTCACCCATTAGTGTATTTTATCACAATCTAGTAGTTACATGTGGAAATTTGGTTCTAGGACATTTGATTTGAGCGCAATCCTCAAACTTAGGTCAAAAAAGCCATTTAAGCCTTTTCACAGTGAGATCTATGCGATATGGCCGAGAAATGTAATTTTGATGTTAACTCCCAAACCGCTGCGCAGAAGTCAACCAAACTTCACCCAATAGTGTATTGTATCACATTCTAGTAGTTACATTTGAAAATTTCGTTCTAGGACATTTGGTTTGAGCGCAATCCTCAAACTTAGGTCAAAAAAGCCATTTAAGCCTTTTCACAGTGAGATCTATGCGATATGGCCGAGAAATGTAATTTTGATGTTAACTCCCAAACCGCTGCGCAGAAGTCAACCAAACTTCACCCAATAGTGTATTGTATCACAATCTAGTAGTTACATTTGAAAATTTTGTTCTAGGACATTTTGTTTGAACGCAATCATCAAACTTAATTAAAAAAGTCATTTAAGCCTTTTCACAGTGAGATCTATGCGATATGGCCGAGAAATGTAATTTTGATGTTAACTCCCAAACCGCTGCGCAGAAGTCAACCAAACTTCACCCAATAGTGTATTGTATCACATTCTAGTAGTTACATTTGAAAATTTCGTTCTAGGACATTTGGTTTGAGCGCAATCCTCAAACTTAGGTCAAAAAAGCCATTTAAGCCTTTTCACAGTGAGATCTATGCGATATGGCCGAGAAATGTAATTTTGATGTTAACTCCCAAACCGCTGCGCAGAAGTCAACCAAACTTCACCCAATAGTGTATTGTATCACAATCTAGTAGTTACATTTGAAAATTTTGTTCTAGGACATTTTGTTTGAACGCAATCATCAAACTTAATTAAAAAAGTCATTTAAGCCTTTTCACAGTGAGATCTATGCGATATGGCCGAGAAATGTAATTTTGATGTTAACTCCCAAACCGCTGCGCAGAAGTCAACCAAACTTCACCCAATAGTGTATTGTATCACAATCTAGTAGTTACATGTGGAAATTTGGTTCTAGGACATTTGATTTGAGCGCAATCCTCAAACTTAGGTCAAAAAAGCCATTTAAGCCTTTTCACAGTGAGATCTATGCGATATGGCCGAGAAATGTAATTTTGATGTTAACTCCCAAACCGCTGCGCAGAAGTCAACCAAACTTCACCCAATAGTGTATTGTATCACAATCTAGTAGTTACATTTAAAAATTTTGTTCTAGGACATTTTGTTTGAACGCAATCATCAAACTTAATTAAAAAAGTCATTTAAGCCTTTTCACAGTGAGATCTATGCGATATGGCCGAGAAATGTAATTTTGATGTTAACTCCCAAACCGCTGCGCAGAAGTCAACCAAACTTCACCCATTAGTGTATTGTATCACAATCTAGTAGTTACATGTGGGAATTTGGTTATAGGACATTTGATTTGAGCGCAATCCTCAAACTTAGGTCAAAAAAGCCATTTAAGCCTTTTCACAGTGAGATCTATGCGATATGGCCGAGAAATGTAATTTTGATGTTAACTCCCAAACCGCTGCGCAGAAGTCAACCAAACTTCACCCAATAGTGTATTGTATCACAATCTAGTAGTTACATTTGAAAATTTTGTTCTAGGAAATTTTGTTTGAGCGCAATCATCAAACTTAATTAAAAAAGTCATTTAAGCCTTTTCACAGTGAGATCTATGCGATATGGCCGAGAAATGTAATTTTGATGTTAACTCCCAAACCGCTGCGCAGAAGTCAACCAAACTTCACCCATTAGTGTATTTTATCACAATCTAGTAGTTACATGTGGAAATTTGGTTCTAGGACATTTGATTTGAGCGCAATCCTCAAACTTAGGTCAAAAAAGCCATTTAAGCCTTTTCACAGTGAGATCTATGCGATATGGCCGAGAAATGTAATTTTGATGTTAACTCCCAAACCGCTGCGCAGAAGTCAACCAAACTTCACCCAATAGTGTATTGTATCACAATCTAGTAGTTACATTTGAAAATTTTGTTCTAGGAAATTTTGTTTGAGCGCAATCATCAAACTTAATTAAAAAAGTCATTTAAGCCTTTTCACAGTGAGATCTATGCGATATGGCCGAGAAATGTAATTTTGATGTTAACTCCCAAACCGCTGCGCAGAAGTCAACCAAACTTCACCCATTAGTGTATTTTATCACAATCTAGTAGTTACATGTGGAAATTTGGTTCTAGGACATTTGATTTGAGCGCAATCCTCAAACTTAGGTCAAAAAAGCCATTTAAGCCTTTTCACAGTGAGATCTATGCGATATGGCCGAGAAATGTAATTTTGATGTTAACTCCCAAACCGCTGCGCAGAAGTCAACCAAACTTCACCCAATAGTGTATTGTATCACATTCTAGTAGTTACATTTGAAAATTTCGTTCTAGGACATTTGGTTTGAGCGCAATCCTCAAACTTAGGTCAAAAAAGCCATTTAAGCCTTTTCACAGTGAGATCTATGCGATATGGCCGAGAAATGTAATTTTGATGTTAACTCCCAAACCGCTGCGCAGAAGTCAACCAAACTTCACCCAATAGTGTATTGTATCACAATCTAGTAGTTACATTTTTGAAAATTTTGTTCTAGGACATTTTGTTTGAACGCAATCATCAAACTTAATTAAAAAAGTCATTTAAGCCTTTTCACAGTGAGATCTATGCGATATGGCCGAGAAATGTAATTTTGATGTTAACTCCCAAACCGCTGCGCAGAAGTCAACCAAACTTCACCCAATAGTGTATTGTATCACAATCTAGTAGTTACATTTGAAAATTTTGTTCTAGGACATTTTGTTTGAGCGCAATCCTCAAACTTAGGTCAAAAAAGCCATTTAAGCCTTTTCACAGTGAGATCTATGCGATATGGCCGAGAAATGTAATTTTGATGTTAACTCCCAAACCGCTGCGCAGAAGTCAACCAAACTTCACCCAATAGTGTATTGTATCACAATCTAGTAGTTACATTTGAAAATTTTGTTCTAGGACATTTTGTTTGAACGCAATCATCAAACTTATTTAAAAAAGTCATTTAAGCCTTTTCACAGTGAGATCTATGCGATATGGCCGAGAAATGTAATTTTGATGTTAACTCCCAAACCGCTGCGCAGAAGTCAACCAAACTTCACCCAATAGTGTATTGTATCACAATCTAGTAGTTACATTTGAAAATTTTGTTCTAGGAAATTTTGTTTGAGCGCAATCATCAAACTTAATTAAAAAAGTCATTTAAGCCTTTTCACAGTGAGATCTATGCGATATGGCCGAGAAATGTAATTTTGATGTTTACTCCCAAACCGCTGCGCAGAAGTCAACCAAACTTCACCCATTAGTGTATTTTATCACAATCTAGTAGTTACATGTGGAAATTTGGTTCTAGGACATTTGATTTGAGCGCAATCCTCAAACTTAGGTCAAAAAAGTCATTTAAGCCTTTTCACAGTGAGATCTATGCGATATGGCCGAGAAATGTAATTTTGATGTTAACTCCCAAACCGCTGCGCAGAAGTCAACCAAACTTCACCCATTAGTGTATTGTATCACAATCTAGTAGTTACATGTGGAAATTTGGTTATAGGACATTTGATTTGAGCGCAATCCTCAAACTTAGGTCAAAAAAGCCATTTAAGCCTTTTCACAGTGAGATCTATGCGATATGGCCGAGAAATGTAATTTTGATGTTAACTCCCAAACCGCTGCGCAGAAGTCAACCAAACTTCACCCATTAGTGTATTGTATCACAATCTAGTAGTTACATGTGGAAATTTGGTTATAGGACATTTGATTTGAGCGCAATCCTCAAACTTAGGTCAAAAAAGCCATTTAAGCCTTTTCACAGTGAGATCTATGCGATATGGCCGAGAAATGTAATTTTGATGTTAACTCCCAAACCGCTGCGCAGAAGTCAACCAAACTTCACCCATTAGTGTATTGTATCACAATCTAGTAGTTACATGTGGAAATTTGGTTATAGGACATTTGATTTGAGCGCAATCCTCAAACTTAGGTCAAAAAAGCCATTTAAGCCTTTTCACAGTGAGATCTATGCGATATGGCCGAGAAATGTAATTTTGATGTTAACTCCCAAACCGCTGCGCAGAAGTCAACCAAACTTCACCCAAAAGTGTATTGTATCACAATCTAGTAGTTACATTTGAAAATTTTGTTCTAGGAAATTTTGTTTGAGCGCAATCATCAAACTTAATTAAAAAAGTCATTTAAGCCTTTTCACAGTGAGATCTATGCGATATGGCCGAGAAATGTAATTTTTATGTTAACTCCCAAACCGCTGCGCAGAAGTCAACCAAACTTCACCCATTAGTGTATTTTATCACAATCTAGTAGTTACATGTGGAAATTTGGTTCTAGGACATTTGATTTGAGCGCAATCCTCAAACTTAGGTCAAAAAAGCCATTTAAGCCTTTTCACAGTGAGATCTATGCGATATGGCCGAGAAATGTAATTTTGATGTTAACTCCCAAACCGCTGCGCAGAAGTCAACCAAACTTCACCCAATAGTGTATTGTATCACATTCTAGTAGTTACATTTGAAAATTTCGTTCTAGGACATTTGGTTTGAGCGCAATCCTCAAACTTAGGTCAAAAAAGCCATTTAAGCCTTTTCACAGTGAGATCTATGCGATATGGCCGAGAAATGTAATTTTGATGTTAACTCCCAAACCGCTGCGCAGAAGTCAACCAAACTTCACCCAATAGTGTATTGTATCACAATCTAGTAGTTACATTTGAAAATTTTGTTCTAGGACATTTTGTTTGAACGCAATCATCAAACTTAATTAAAAAAGTCATTTAAGCCTTTTCACAGTGAGATCTATGCGATATGGCCGAGAAATGTAATTTTGATGTTAACTCCCAAACCGCTGCGCAGAAGTCAACCAAACTTCACCCAATAGTGTATTGTATCACATTCTAGTAGTTACATTTGAAAATTTCGTTCTAGGACATTTGGTTTGAGCGCAATCCTCAAACTTAGGTCAAAAAAGCCATTTAAGCCTTTTCACAGTGAGATCTATGCGATATGGCCGAGAAATGTAATTTTGATGTTAACTCCCAAACCGCTGCGCAGAAGTCAACCAAACTTCACCCAATAGTGTATTGTATCACAATCTAGTAGTTACATTTGAAAATTTTGTTCTAGGACATTTTGTTTGAACGCAATCATCAAACTTAATTAAAAAAGTCATTTAAGCCTTTTCACAGTGAGATCTATGCGATATGGCCGAGAAATGTAATTTTGATGTTAACTCCCAAACCGCTGCGCAGAAGTCAACCAAACTTCACCCAATAGTGTATTGTATCACAATCTAGTAGTTACATGTGGAAATTTGGTTCTAGGACATTTGATTTGAGCGCAATCCTCAAACTTAGGTCAAAAAAGCCATTTAAGCCTTTTCACAGTGAGATCTATGCGATATGGCCGAGAAATGTAATTTTGATGTTAACTCCCAAACCGCTGCGCAGAAGTCAACCAAACTTCACCCAATAGTGTATTGTATCACAATCTAGTAGTTACATTTAAAAATTTTGTTCTAGGACATTTTGTTTGAACGCAATCATCAAACTTAATTAAAAAAGTCATTTAAGCCTTTTCACAGTGAGATCTATGCGATATGGCCGAGAAATGTAATTTTGATGTTAACTCCCAAACCGCTGCGCAGAAGTCAACCAAACTTCACCCATTAGTGTATTGTATCACAATCTAGTAGTTACATGTGGGAATTTGGTTATAGGACATTTGATTTGAGCGCAATCCTCAAACTTAGGTCAAAAAAGCCATTTAAGCCTTTTCACAGTGAGATCTATGCGATATGGCCGAGAAATGTAATTTTGATGTTAACTCCCAAACCGCTGCGCAGAAGTCAACCAAACTTCACCCAATAGTGTATTGTATCACAATCTAGTAGTTACATTTGAAAATTTTGTTCTAGGAAATTTTGTTTGAGCGCAATCATCAAACTTAATTAAAAAAGTCATTTAAGCCTTTTCACAGTGAGATCTATGCGATATGGCCGAGAAATGTAATTTTGATGTTAACTCCCAAACCGCTGCGCAGAAGTCAACCAAACTTCACCCATTAGTGTATTTTATCACAATCTAGTAGTTACATGTGGAAATTTGGTTCTAGGACATTTGATTTGAGCGCAATCCTCAAACTTAGGTCAAAAAAGCCATTTAAGCCTTTTCACAGTGAGATCTATGCGATATGGCCGAGAAATGTAATTTTGATGTTAACTCCCAAACCGCTGCGCAGAAGTCAACCAAACTTCACCCAATAGTGTATTGTATCACAATCTAGTAGTTACATTTGAAAATTTTGTTCTAGGAAATTTTGTTTGAGCGCAATCATCAAACTTAATTAAAAAAGTCATTTAAGCCTTTTCACAGTGAGATCTATGCGATATGGCCGAGAAATGTAATTTTGATGTTAACTCCCAAACCGCTGCGCAGAAGTCAACCAAACTTCACCCATTAGTGTATTTTATCACAATCTAGTAGTTACATGTGGAAATTTGGTTCTAGGACATTTGATTTGAGCGCAATCCTCAAACTTAGGTCAAAAAAGCCATTTAAGCCTTTTCACAGTGAGATCTATGCGATATGGCCGAGAAATGTAATTTTGATGTTAACTCCCAAACCGCTGCGCAGAAGTCAACCAAACTTCACCCAATAGTGTATTGTATCACATTCTAGTAGTTACATTTGAAAATTTCGTTCTAGGACATTTGGTTTGAGCGCAATCCTCAAACTTAGGTCAAAAAAGCCATTTAAGCCTTTTCACAGTGAGATCTATGCGATATGGCCGAGAAATGTAATTTTGATGTTAACTCCCAAACCGCTGCGCAGAAGTCAACCAAACTTCACCCAATAGTGTATTGTATCACAATCTAGTAGTTACATTTTTGAAAATTTTGTTCTAGGACATTTTGTTTGAACGCAATCATCAAACTTAATTAAAAAAGTCATTTAAGCCTTTTCACAGTGAGATCTATGCGATATGGCCGAGAAATGTAATTTTGATGTTAACTCCCAAACCGCTGCGCAGAAGTCAACCAAACTTCACCCAATAGTGTATTGTATCACAATCTAGTAGTTACATTTGAAAATTTTGTTCTAGGACATTTTGTTTGAGCGCAATCCTCAAACTTAGGTCAAAAAAGCCATTTAAGCCTTTTCACAGTGAGATCTATGCGATATGGCCGAGAAATGTAATTTTGATGTTAACTCCCAAACCGCTGCGCAGAAGTCAACCAAACTTCACCCAATAGTGTATTGTATCACAATCTAGTAGTTACATTTGAAAATTTTGTTCTAGGACATTTTGTTTGAACGCAATCATCAAACTTATTTAAAAAAGTCATTTAAGCCTTTTCACAGTGAGATCTATGCGATATGGCCGAGAAATGTAATTTTGATGTTAACTCCCAAACCGCTGCGCAGAAGTCAACCAAACTTCACCCAATAGTGTATTGTATCACAATCTAGTAGTTACATTTGAAAATTTTGTTCTAGGAAATTTTGTTTGAGCGCAATCATCAAACTTAATTAAAAAAGTCATTTAAGCCTTTTCACAGTGAGATCTATGCGATATGGCCGAGAAATGTAATTTTGATGTTTACTCCCAAACCGCTGCGCAGAAGTCAACCAAACTTCACCCATTAGTGTATTTTATCACAATCTAGTAGTTACATGTGGAAATTTGGTTCTAGGACATTTGATTTGAGCGCAATCCTCAAACTTAGGTCAAAAAAGCCATTTAAGCCTTTTCACAGTGAGATCTATGCGATATGGCCGAGAAATGTAATTTTGATGTTAACTCCCAAACCGCTGCGCAGAAGTCAACCAAACTTCACCCATTAGTGTATTGTATCACAATCTAGTAGTTACATGTGGAAATTTGGTTATAGGACATTTGATTTGAGCGCAATCCTCAAACTTAGGTCAAAAAAGCCATTTAAGCCTTTTCACAGTGAGATCTATGCGATATGGCCGAGAAATGTAATTTTGATGTTAACTCCCAAACCGCTGCGCAGAAGTCAACCAAACTTCACCCATTAGTGTATTTTATCACAATCTAGTAGTTACATGTGGAAATTTGGTTCTAGGACATTTGATTTGAGCGCAATCCTCAAACTTAGGTCAAAAAAGCCATTTAAGCCTTTTCACAGTGAGATCTATGCGATATGGCCGAGAAATGTAATTTTGATGTTAACTCCCAAACCGCTGCGCAGAAGTCAACCAAACTTCACCCAATAGTGTATTGTATCACATTCTAGTAGTTACATTTGAAAATTTCGTTCTAGAACATTTGGTTTGAGCGCAATCCTCAAACTTAGGTCAAAAAAGCCATTTAAGCCTTTTCACAGTGAGATCTAAGCTATATGGCCGAGAAATGTAATTTTGATGTTAACTCCCAAACCGCTGCGCAGAAGTCAACCAAACTTCACCCAATAGTGTATTGTATCACAATCTAGTAGTTATATTTGAAAATTTTGTTCTAGGACATTTTGTTTGAACGCAATCATCAAACTTAATTAAAAAAGTCATTTAAGCCTTTTCACAGTGAGATCTATGCGATATGGCCGAGAAATGTAATTTTGATGTTAACTCCCAAACCGCTGCGCAGAAGTCAACCAAACTTCACCCAATAGTGTATTGTATCACAATCTAGTAGTTACATTTGAAAATTTTGTTCTAGGACATTTTGTTTGAACGCAATCCTCAAACTTAGGTCAAAAAAGCCATTTAAGCCTTTTCACAGTGAGATCTATGCGATATGGCCGAGAAATGTAATTTTGATGTTAACTCCCAAACCGCTGCGCAGAAGTCAACCAAACTTCACCCAATAGTGTATTGTATCACAATCTAGTAGTTACATTTGAAAATTTTGTTCTAGGACATTTTGTTTGAACGCAATCATCAAACTTAATTAAAAAAGTCATTTAAGCCTTTTCACAGTGAGATCTATGCGATATGGCCGAGAAATGTAATTTTGATGTTAACTCCCAAACCGCTGCGCAGAAGTCAACCAAACTTCACCCAATAGTGTATTGTATCACAATCTAGTAGTTACATTTGAAAATTTTGTTCTAGGAAATTTTGTTTGAGCGCAATCATCAAACTTAATTAAAAAAGTCATTTAAGCCTTTTCACAGTGAGATCTATGCGATATGGCCGAGAATTGTAATTTTGATGTGAACTCCCAAACCGCTGCGCAGAAGTCAACCAAACTTCACCCATTAGTGTATTTTATCACAATCTAGTAGTTACATGTGGAAATTTGGTTCTAGGACATTTGATTTGAGCGCAATCCTCAAACTTAGGTCAAAAAAGCCATTTAAGCCTTTTCACAGTGAGATCTATGCGATATGGCCGAGAAATGTAATTTTGATGTTAACTCCCAAACCGCTGCGCAGAAGTCAACCAAACTTCACCCAATAGTGTATTGTATCACAATCTAGTAGTTACATTTAAAAATTTTGTTCTAGGACATTTTGTTTGAACGCAATCATCAAACTTAATTAAAAAAGTCATTTAAGCCTTTTCACAGTGAGATCTATGCGATATGGCCGAGAAATGTAATTTTGATGTTAACTCCCAAACCGCTGCGCAGAAGTCAACCAAACTTCACCCATTAGTGTATTTTATCACAATCTAGTAGTTACATGTGGAAATTTCGTTCTAGGACATTTGATTTGAGCGCAATCCTCAAACTTAGGTCAAAAAAGCCATTTAAGCCTTTTCACAGTGAGATCTATGCGATATGGCCGAGAAATGTAATTTTGATGTTAACTCCCAAACCGCTGCGCAGAAGTCAACCAAACTTCACCCAATAGTGTATTGTATCACATTCTAGTAGTTACATTTGAAAATTTCGTTCTAGGACATTTGGTTTGAGCGCAATCCTCAAACTTAGGTCAAAAAAGCCATTTAAGCCTTTTCACAGTGAGATCTATGCGATATGGCCGAGAAATGTAATTTTGATGTTAACTCCCAAACCGCTGCGCAGAAGTCAACCAAACTTCACCCAATAGTGTATTGTATCACAATCTAGTAGTTACATTTGAAAATTTTGTTCTAGGACATTTTGTTTGAACGCAATCATCAAACTTAATTAAAAAAGTCATTTAAGCCTTTTCACAGTTAGATCTATGCGATATGGCCGAGAAATGTAATTTTGATGTTAACTCCCAAACCGCTGCGCAGAAGTCAACCAAACTTCACCCAATAGTGTATTGTATCACAATCTAGTAGTTACATTTGAAAATTTTGTTCTAGGACATTTTGTTTGAGCGCAATCCTCAAACTTAGGTCAAAAAAGCCATTTAAGCCTTTTCACAGTGAGATCTATGCGATATGGCCGAGAAATGTAATTTTGATGTTAACTCCCAAACCGCTGCGCAGAAGTCAACCAAACTTCACCCATTAGTGTATTGTATCACAATCTAGTAGTTACATGTGGAAATTTGGTTATAGGACATTTGATTTGAGCGCAATCCTCAAACTTAGGTCAAAAAAGCCATTTAAGCCTTTTCACAGTGAGATCTATGCCATATGGCCGAGAAATGTAATTTCGATGTTAACTCCCAAACCGCTGCGCAGAAGTCAACCAAACTTCACCCAATAGTGTATTGTATCACATTCTAGTAGTTACATTTTAAAATTTCGTTCAAGGACATTTGGTTTGAGCGCAATTATTAAACTTAGGTCAAAAAAGCCATTTAAGCCTTTTCACAGTGAGATCTATGCGATATGGCCGAGAAATGTAATTTTGATGTTAACTCCCAAACCGCTGCGCAGAAGTAAACCAAACTTCACCAATTAGTGTATTGTATCACAATCTAGTAGTTACATGTGGAAATTTGGTTCTAGGACATTTGATTTGAGCGCAATCCTCAAACTTAGGTCAAAAAAGCCATTTAAGCCTTTTCACAGTGAGATCTATGCGATATGGCCGAGAAATGTAATTTTGATGTTAACTCCCAAACCGCTGCGCAGAAGTCAACCAAACTTCACCCAATAGTGTATTGTATCACAATCTAGTAGTTACATTTGAAAATTTTGTTCTAGGAAATTTTGTTTGAGCGCAATCATCAAACTTAATTAAAAAAGTCATTTAAGCCTTTTCACAGTGAGATCTATGCGATATGGCCGAGAAATGTAATTTTGATGTTTACTCCCAAACCGCTGCGCAGAAGTCAACCAAACTTCACCCATTAGTGTATTTTATCACAATCTAGTAGTTACATGTGGAAATTTGGTTCTAGGACATTTGATTTGAGCGCAATCCTCAAACTTAGGTCAAAAAAGCCATTTAAGCCTTTTCACAGTGAGATCTATGCGATATGGCCGAGAAATGTAATTTTGATGTTAACTCCCAAACCGCTGCGCAGAAGTCAACCAAACTTCACCCATTAGTGTATTGTATCACAATCTAGTAGTTACATGTGGAAATTTGGTTATAGGACATTTGATTTGAGCGCAATCCTCAAACTTAGGTCAAAAAAGCCATTTAAGCCTTTTCACAGTGAGATCTATGCGATATGGCCGAGAAATGTAATTTTGATGTTAACTCCCAAACCGCTGCGCAGAAGTCAACCAAACTTCACCCATTAGTGTATTTTATCACAATCTAGTAGTTACATGTGGAAATTTGGTTCTAGGACATTTGATTTGAGCGCAATCCTCAAACTTAGGTCAAAAAAGCCATTTAAGCCTTTTCACAGTGAGATCTATGCGATATGGCCGAGAAATGTAATTTTGATGTTAACTCCCAAACCGCTGCGCAGAAGTCAACCAAACTTCACCCAATAGTGTATTGTATCACATTCTAGTAGTTACATTTGAAAATTTCGTTCTAGAACATTTGGTTTGAGCGCAATCCTCAAACTTAGGTCAAAAAAGCCATTTAAGCCTTTTCACAGTGAGATCTAAGCGATATGGCCGAGAAATGTAATTTTGATGTTAACTCCCAAACCGCTGCGCAGAAGTCAACCAAACTTCACCCAATAGTGTATTGTATCACAATCTAGTAGTTATATTTGAAAATTTTGTTCTAGGACATTTTGTTTGAACGCAATCATCAAACTTAATTAAAAAAGTCATTTAAGCCTTTTCACAGTGAGATCTATGCGATATGGCCGAGAAATGTAATTTTGATGTTAACTCCCAAACCGCTGCGCAGAAGTCAACCAAACTTCACCCAATAGTGTATTGTATCACAATCTAGTAGTTACATTTGAAAATTTTGTTCTAGGACATTTTGTTTGAACGCAATCCTCAAACTTAGGTCAAAAAAGCCATTTAAGCCTTTTCACAGTGAGATCTATGCGATATGGCCGAGAAATGTAATTTTGATGTTAACTCCCAAACCGCTGCGCAGAAGTCAACCAAACTTCACCCAATAGTGTATTGTATCACAATCTAGTAGTTACATTTGAAAATTTTGTTCTAGGACATTTTGTTTGAACGCAATCATCAAACTTAATTAAAAAAGTCATTTAAGCCTTTTCACAGTGAGATCTATGCGATATGGCCGAGAAATGTAATTTTGATGTTAACTCCCAAACCGCTGCGCAGAAGTCAACCAAACTTCACCCAATAGTGTATTGTATCACAATCTAGTAGTTACATTTGAAAATTTTGTTCTAGGAAATTTTGTTTGAGCGCAATCATCAAACTTAATTAAAAAAGTCATTTAAGCCTTTTCACAGTGAGATCTATGCGATATGGCCGAGAAATGTAATTTTGATGTTAACTCCCAAACCGCTGCGCAGAAGTCAACCAAACTTCACCCATTAGTGTATTTTATCACAATCTAGTAGTTACATGTGGAAATTTGGTTCTAGGACATTTGATTTGAGCGCAATCCTCAAACTTAGGTCAAAAAAGCCATTTAAGCCTTTTCACAGTGAGATCTATGCGATATGGCCGAGAAATGTAATTTTGATGTTAACTCCCAAACCGCTGCGCAGAAGTCAACCAAACTTCACCCAATAGTGTATTGTATCACAATCTAGTAGTTACATTTAAAAATTTTGTTCTAGGACATTTTGTTTGAACGCAATCATCAAACTTAATTAAAAAAGTCATTTAAGCCTTTTCACAGTGAGATCTATGCGATATGGCCGAGAAATGTAATTTTGATGTTAACTCCCAAACCGCTGCGCAGAAGTCAACCAAACTTCACCCATTAGTGTATTTTATCACAATCTAGTAGTTACATGTGGAAATTTCGTTCTAGGACATTTGATTTGAGCGCAATCCTCAAACTTAGGTCAAAAAAGCCATTTAAGCCTTTTCACAGTGAGATCTATGCGATATGGCCGAGAAATGTAATTTTGATGTTAACTCCCAAACCGCTGCGCAGAAGTCAACCAAACTTCACCCAATAGTGTATTGTATCACATTCTAGTAGTTACATTTGAAAATTTCGTTCTAGGACATTTGGTTTGAGCGCAATCCTCAAACTTAGGTCAAAAAAGCCATTTAAGCCTTTTCACAGTGAGATCTATGCGATATGGCCGAGAAATGTAATTTTGATGTTAACTCCCAAACCGCTGCGCAGAAGTCAACCAAACTTCACCCAATAGTGTATTGTATCACAATCTAGTAGTTACATTTGAAAATTTTGTTCTAGGAAATTTTGTTTGAGCGCAATCATCAAACTTAATTAAAAAAGTCATTTAAGCCTTTTCACAGTGAGATCTATAAGATATGGCCGAGAAATGTAATTTTGATGTTAACTCCCAAACCGCTGCGCAGAAGTCAACCAAACTTCACCCATTAGTGTATTTTATCACAATCTAGTAGTTACATGTGGAAATTTGGTTCTAGGACATTTGATTTGAGCGCAATCCTCAAACTTAGGTCAAAAAAGCCATTTAAGCCTTTTCACAGTGAGATCTATGCGATATGGCCGAGAAATGTAATTTTGATGTTAACTCCCAAACCGCTGCGCAGAAGTCAACCAAACTTCACCCAATAGTGTATTGTATCACAATCTAGTAGTTACATTTAAAAATTTTGTTCTAGGACATTTTGTTTGAACGCAATCATCAAACTTAATTAAAAAAGTCATTTAAGCCTTTTCACAGTGAGATCTATGCGATATGGCCGAGAAATGTAATTTTGATGTTAACTCCCAAACCGCTGCGCAGAAGTCAACCAAACTTCACCCAATAGTGTATTGTATCACAATCTAGTAGTTACATTTGAAAATTTTGTTCTAGGACATTTTGTTTGAGCGCAATCCTCAAACTTAGGTCAAAAAAGCAATTTAAGCCTTTTCACAGTGAGATCTATGCGATATGGCCGAGAAATGTAATTTTGATGTTCACTCCCAAACCGCTGCGCAGAAGTCAACCAAACTTCACCCATTAGTGTATTGTATCACAATCTAGTAGTTACATGTGGAAATTTGGTTATAGGACATTTGATTTGAGCGCAATCCTCAAACTTAGGTCAAAAAAGCCATTTAAGCCTTTTCACAGTGAGATCTATGCGATATGGCCGAGAAATGTAATTTTGATGTTAACTCCCAAACCGCTGCGCAGAAGTCAACCAAACTTCACCCATTAGTGTATTGTATCACAATCTAGTAGTTACATTTGAAAATTTCGTTCTAGGACATTTGTTTTGAGCGCAATCTTTAAACTTAGGTCAAAAAAGCCATTTAAGCCTTTTCACAGTGAGATCTATGCGATATGGCCGAGAAATGTAATTTTGATGTTAACTCCCAAACCGCTGCGCAGAAGTCAACCAAACTTCACCCAATAGTGTATTGTATCACAATCTAGTAGTTACATGTGGAAATTTGGTTCTAGGACATTTGATTTGAGCGCAATCCTCAAACTTAGGTCAAAAAAGCCATTTAAGCCTTTTCACAGTGAGATCTATGCGATATGGCCGAGAAATGTAATTTTGATGTTAACTCCCAAACCGCTGCGCAGAAGTCAACCAAACTTCACCCAATAGTGTATTGTATCACATTCTAGTAGTTACATTTTAAAATTTCGTTCTAGGACATTTGGTTTGAGCGCAATTATTAAACTTAGGTCAAAAAAGCCATTTAAGCCTTTTCACAGTGAGATCTATGCGATATGGCCGAGAAATGTAATTTTGATGTTAACTCCCAAACCGCTGCGCAGAAGTCAACCAAACTTCACCCAATAGTGTATTGTATCACATTCTAGTAGTTACATTTTAAAATTTCGTTCTAGGACATTTGGTTTGAGCGCAATTATTAAACTTAGGTCAAAAAAGCCATTTAAGCCTTTTCACAGTGAGATCTATGCGATATGGCCGAGAAATGTAATTTTGATGTTAACTCCCAAACCGCTGCGCAGAAGTAAACCAAACTTCACCCATTAGTGTATTGTATCACAATCTAGTAGTTACATGTGGAAATTTGGTTCTAGGACATTTGATTTGAGCGCAATCCTCAAACTTAGGTCAAAAAAGCCATTTAAGCCTTTTCACAGTGAGATCTATGCGATATGGCCGAGAAATGTAATTTTGATGTTAACTCCCAAACCGCTGCGCAGAAGTCAACCAAACTTCACCCAATAGTGTATTGTATCACAATCTAGTAGTTACATTTGAAAATTTTGTTCTAGGACATTTTGTTTGAATGCAATCATCAAACTTAATTAAAAAAGTCATTTAAGCCTTTTCACAGTGAGATCTATGCGATATGGCCGAGAAATGTAATTTTGATGTTAACTCCCAAACCGCTGCGCAGAAGTCAACCAAACTTCACCCATTAGTGTATTTTATCACAATCTAGTAGTTACATGTGGAAATTTGGTTCTAGGACATTTGATTTGAGCGCAATCCTCAAACTTAGGTCAAAAAAGCCATTTAAGCCTTTTCACAGTGAGATCTATGCGATATGGCCGAGAAATGTAATTTTGATGTTAACTCCCAAACCGCTGCGCAGAAGTCAACCAAACTTCACCCAATAGTGTATTGTATCACAATCTAGTAGTTACATTTGAAAATTTTGTTCTAGGACATTTTGTTTGAATGCAATCATCAAACTTAATTAAAAAAGTCATTTAAGCCTTTTCACAGTGAGATCTATGCGATATGGCCGAGAAATGTAATTTTGATGTTAACTCCCAAACCGCTGCGCAGAAGTCAACCAAACTTCACCCATTAGTGTATTTTATCACAATCTAGTAGTTACATGTGGAAATTTGGTTCTAGGACATTTGATTTGAGCGCAATCCTCAAACTTAGGTCAAAAAAGCCATTTAAGCCTTTTCACAGTGAGATCTATGCGATATGGCCGAGAAATGTAATTTTGATGTTAACTCCCAAACCGCTGCGCAGAAGTCAACCAAACTTCACCCAATAGTGTATTGTATCACAATCTAGTAGTTACATTTGAAAATTTTGTTCTAGGACATTTTGTTTGAACGCAATCATCAAACTTAATTAAAAAAGTCATTTAAGCCTTTTCACAGTGAGATCTATGCGATATGGCCGAGAAATGTAATTTTGATGTTAACTCCCAAACCGCTGCGCAGAAGTCAACCAAACTTCACCCAATAGTGTATTGTATCACAATCTAGTAGTTACATTTGAAAATTTTGTTCTAGGAAATTTTGTTTGAGCGCAATCATCAAACTTAATTAAAAAAGTCATTTAAGCCTTTTCACAGTGAGATCTATGCGATATGGCCGAGAAATGTAATTTTGATGTTAACTCCCAAACCGCTGCGCAGAAGTCAACCAAACTTCACCCATTAGTGTATTTTATCACAATCTAGTAGTTACATGTGGAAATTTGGTTCTAGGACATTTGATTTGAGCGCAATCCTCAAACTTAGGTCAAAAAAGCCATTTAAGCCTTTTCACAGTGAGATCTATGCGATATGGCCGAGAAATGTAATTTTGATGTTAACTCCCAAACCGCTGCGCAGAAGTCAACCAAACTTCACCCAATAGTGTATTGTATCACAATCTAGTAGTTACATTTGAAAATTTTGTTCTAGGAAATTTTGTTTGAGCGCAATCATCAAACTTAATTAAAAAAGTCATTTAAGCCTTTTCACAGTGAGATCTATGCGATATGGCCGAGAAATGTAATTTTGATGTTAACTCCCAAACCGCTGCGCAGAAGTCAACCAAACTTCACCCATTAGTGTATTTTATCACAATCTAGTAGTTACATGTGGAAATTTGGTTATAGGACATTTGATTTGAGCGCAATCCTCAAACTTAGGTCAAAAAAGCCATTTAAGCCTTTTCACAGTGAGATCTATGCGATATGGCCGAGAAATGTAATTTTGATGTTAACTCCCAAACCGCTGCGCAGAAGTCAACCAAACTTCACCCATTAGTGTATTTTATCACAATCTAGTAGTTACATGTGGAAATTTGGTTCTAGGACATTTGATTTGAGCGCAATCCTCAAACTTAGGTCAAAAAAGCCATTTAAGCCTTTTCACAGTGAGATCTATGCGATATGGCCGAGAAATGTAATTTTGATGTTAACTCCCAAACCGCTGCGCAGAAGTCAACCAAACTTCACCCAATAGTGTATTGTATCACATTCTAGTAGTTACATTTGAAAATTTCGTTCTAGAACATTTGGTTTGAGCGCAATCCTCAAACTTAGGTCAAAAAAGCCATTTAAGCCTTTTCACAGTGAGATCTAAGCGATATGGCCGAGAAATGTAATTTTGATGTTAACTCCCAAACCGCTGCGCAGAAGTCAACCAAACTTCACCCAATAGTGTATTGTATCACAATCTAGTAGTTATATTTGAAAATTTTGTTCTAGGACATTTTGTTTGAACGCAATCATCAAACTTAATTAAAAAAGTCATTTAAGCCTTTTCACAGTGAGATCTATGCGATATGGCCGAGAAATGTAATTTTGATGTTAACTCCCAAACCGCTGCGCAGAAGTCAACCAAACTTCACCCAATAGTGTATTGTATCACAATCTAGTAGTTACATTTGAAAATTTTGTTCTAGGACATTTTGTTTGAACGCAATCCTCAAACTTAGGTCAAAAAAGCCATTTAAGCCTTTTCACAGTGAGATCTATGCGATATGGCCGAGAAATGTAATTTTGATGTTAACTCCCAAACCGCTGCGCAGAAGTCAACCAAACTTCACCCAATAGTGTATTGTATCACAATCTAGTAGTTACATTTGAAAATTTTGTTCTAGGACATTTTGTTTGAACGCAATCATCAAACTTAATTAAAAAAGTCATTTAAGCCTTTTCACAGTGAGATCTATGCGATATGGCCGAGAAATGTAATTTTGATGTTAACTCCCAAACCGCTGCGCAGAAGTCAACCAAACTTCACCCAATAGTGTATTGTATCACAATCTAGTAGTTACATTTGAAAATTTTGTTCTAGGAAATTTTGTTTGAGCGCAATCATCAAACTTAATTAAAAAAGTCATTTAAGCCTTTTCACAGTGAGATCTATGCGATATGGCCGAGAAATGTAATTTTGATGTTAACTCCCAAACCGCTGCGCAGAAGTCAACCAAACTTCACCCATTAGTGTATTTTATCACAATCTAGTAGTTACATGTGGAAATTTGGTTCTAGGACATTTGATTTGAGCGCAATCCTCAAACTTAGGTCAAAAAAGCCATTTAAGCCTTTTCACAGTGAGATCTATGCGATATGGCCGAGAAATGTAATTTTGATGTTAACTCCCAAACCGCTGCGCAGAAGTCAACCAAACTTCACCCAATAGTGTATTGTATCACAATCTAGTAGTTACATTTAAAAATTTTGTTCTAGGACATTTTGTTTGAACGCAATCATCAAACTTAATTAAAAAAGTCATTTAAGCCTTTTCACAGTGAGATCTATGCGATATGGCCGAGAAATGTAATTTTGATGTTAACTCCCAAACCGCTGCGCAGAAGTCAACCAAACTTCACCCATTAGTGTATTTTATCACAATCTAGTAGTTACATGTGGAAATTTCGTTCTAGGACATTTGATTTGAGCGCAATCCTCAAACTTAGGTCAAAAAAGCCATTTAAGCCTTTTCACAGTGAGATCTATGCGATATGGCCGAGAAATGTAATTTTGATGTTAACTCCCAAACCGCTGCGCAGAAGTCAACCAAACTTCACCCAATAGTGTATTGTATCACATTCTAGTAGTTACATTTGAAAATTTCGTTCTAGGACATTTGGTTTGAGCGCAATCCTCAAACTTAGGTCAAAAAAGCCATTTAAGCCTTTTCACAGTGAGATCTATGCGATATGGCCGAGAAATGTAATTTTGATGTTAACTCCCAAACCGCTGCGCAGAAGTCAACCAAACTTCACCCAATAGTGTATTGTATCACAATCTAGTAGTTACATTTAAAAATTTTGTTCTAGGACATTTTGTTTGAACGCAATCATCAAACTTAATTAAAAAAGTCATTTAAGCCTTTTCACAGTGAGATCTATGCGATATGGCCGAGAAATGTAATTTTGATGTTAACTCCCAAACCGCTGCCATGAAGTCAACCAAACTTCACCCAATAGTGTATTGTATCACAATCTAGTAGTTACATTTGAAAATTTTGTTCTAGGACATTTTGTTTGAGCGCAATCCTCAAACTTAGGTCAAAAAAGCAATTTAAGCCTTTTCACAGTGAGATCTATGCGATATGGCCGAGAAATGTAATTTTGATGTTCACTCCCAAACCGCTGCGCAGAAGTCAACCAAACTTCACCCATTAGTGTATTGTATCACAATCTAGTAGTTACATGTGGAAATTTGGTTATAGGACATTTGATTTGAGCGCAATCCTCAAACTTAGGTCAAAAAAGCCATTTAAGCCTTTTCACAGTGAGATCTATGCGATATGGCCGAGAAATGTAATTTTGATGTTAACTCCCAAACCGCTGCGCAGAAGTCAACCAAACTTCACCCATTAGTGTATTGTATCACAATCTAGTAGTTACATTTGAAAATTTCGTTCTAGGACATTTGGTTTGAGCGCAATCTTTAAACTTAGGTCAAAAAAGCCATTTAAGCCTTTTCACAGTGAGATCTATGCGATATGGCCGAGAAATGTAATTTTGATGTTAACTCCCAAACCGCTGCGCAGAAGTCAACCAAACTTCACCCAATAGTGTATTGTATCACAATCTAGTAGTTACATGTGGAAATTTGGTTCTAGGACATTTGATTTGAGCGCAATCCTCAAACTTAGGTCAAAAAAGCCATTTAAGCCTTTTCACAGTGAGATCTATGCGATATGGCCGAGAAATGTAATTTTGATGTTAACTCCCAAACCGCTGCGCAGAAGTCAACCAAACTTCACCCAATAGTGTATTGTATCACATTCTAGTAGTTACATTTTAAAATTTCGTTCTAGGACATTTGGTTTGAGCGCAATTATTAAACTTAGGTCAAAAAAGCCATTTAAGCCTTTTCACAGTGAGATCTATGCGATATGGCCGAGAAATGTAATTTTGATGTTAACTCCCAAACCGCTGCGCAGAAGTAAACCAAACTTCACCCATTAGTGTATTGTATCACAATCTAGTAGTTACATGTGGAAATTTGGTTCTAGGACATTTGATTTGAGCGCAATCCTCAAACTTAGGTCAAAAAAGCCATTTAAGCCTTTTCACAGTGAGATCTATGCGATATGGCCGAGAAATGTAATTTTGATGTTAACTCCCAAACCGCTGCGCAGAAGTCAACCAAACTTCACCCAATAGTGTATTGTATCACAATCTAGTAGTTACATTTGAAAATTTTGTTCTAGGACATTTTGTTTGAATGCAATCATCAAACTTAATTAAAAAAGTCATTTAAGCCTTTTCACAGTGAGATCTATGCGATATGGCCGAGAAATGTAATTTTGATGTTAACTCCCAAACCGCTGCGCAGAAGTCAACCAAACTTCACCCATTAGTGTATTTTATCACAATCTAGTAGTTACATGTGGAAATTTGGTTCTAGGACATTTGATTTGAGCGCAATCCTCAAACTTAGGTCAAAAAAGCCATTTAAGCCTTTTCACAGTGAGATCTATGCGATATGGCCGAGAAATGTAATTTTGATGTTAACTCCCAAACCGCTGCGCAGAAGTCAACCAAACTTCACCCAATAGTGTATTGTATCACAATCTAGTAGTTACATTTGAAAATTTTGTTCTAGGACATTTTGTTTGAACGCAATCATCAAACTTAATTAAAAAAGTCATTTAAGCCTTTTCACAGTGAGATCTATGCGATATGGCCGAGAAATGTAATTTTGATGTTAACTCCCAAACCGCTGCGCAGAAGTCAACCAAACTTCACCCAATAGTGTATTGTATCACAATCTAGTAGTTACATTTGAAAATTTTGTTCTAGGAAATTTTGTTTGAGCGCAATCATCAAACTTAATTAAAAAAGTCATTTAAGCCTTTTCACAGTGAGATCTATGCGATATGGCCGAGAAATGTAATTTTGATGTTAACTCCCAAACCGCTGCGCAGAAGTCAACCAAACTTCACCCATTAGTGTATTTTATCACAATCTAGTAGTTACATGTGGAAATTTGGTTCTAGGACATTTGATTTGAGCGCAATCCTCAAACTTAGGTCAAAAAAGCCATTTAAGCCTTTTCACAGTGAGATCTATGCGATATGGCCGAGAAATGTAATTTTGATGTTAACTCCCAAACCGCTGCGCAGAAGTCAACCAAACTTCACCCAATAGTGTATTGTATCACAATCTAGTAGTTACATTTAAAAATTTTGTTCTAGGACATTTTGTTTGAACGCAATCATCAAACTTAATTAAAAAAGTCATTTAAGCCTTTTCACAGTGAGATCTATGCGATATGGCCGAGAAATGTAATTTTGATGTTAACTCCCAAACCGCTGCGCAGAAGTCAACCAAACTTCACCCATTAGTGTATTGTATCACAATCTAGTAGTTACATGTGGAAATTTGGTTATAGGACATTTGATTTGAGCGCAATCCTCAAACTTAGGTCAAAAAAGCCATTTAAGCCTTTTCACAGTGAGATCTATGCGATATGGCCGAGAAATGTAATTTTGATGTTAACTCCCAAACCGCTGCGCAGAAGTCAACCAAATTTCACCCAATAGTGTATTGTATCACAATCTAGTAGTTACATTTGAAAATTTTGTTCTAGGAAATTTTGTTTGAGCGCAATCATCAAACTTAATTAAAAAAGTCATTTAAGCCTTTTCACAGTGAGATCTATGCGATATGGCCGAGAAATGTAATTTTTATGTTAACTCCCAAACCGCTGCGCAGAAGTCAACCAAACTTCACCCATTAGTGTATTTTATCACAATCTAGTAGTTACATGTGGAAATTTGGTTCTAGGACATTTGATTTGAGCGCAATCCTCAAACTTAGGTCAAAAAAGCCATTTAAGCCTTTTCACAGTGAGATCTATGCGATATGGCCGAGAAATGTAATTTTGATGTTAACTCCCAAACCGCTGCGCAGAAGTCAACCAAACTTCACCCAATAGTGTATTGTATCACAATCTAGTAGTTACATTTGAAAATTTTGTTCTAGGACATTTGGTTTGAGCGCAATCCTCAAACTTAGGTCAAAAAAGCCATTTAAGCCTTTTCACAGTGAGATCTATGTGATATGGCCGAGAAATGTAATTTTGATGTTAACTCCCAAACCGCTGCGCAGAAGTCAACCAAACTTCACCCAATAGTGTATTGTATCACAATCTAGTAGTTACATTTGAAAATTTTGTTCTAGGACATTTTGTTTGAGCGCAATCCTCAAACTTAGGTCAAAAAAGCCATTTAAGCCTTTTCACAGTGAGATCTATGCGATATGGCCGAGAAATGTAATTTTGATGTTAACTCCCAAACCGCTGCGCAGAAGTCAACCAAACTTCACCCAATAGTGTATTGTATCACAATCTAGTAGTTACATTTGAAAATTTTGTTCTAGGACATTTTGTTTGAACGCAATCATCAAACTTAATTAAAAAAGTCATTTAAGCCTTTTCACAGTGAGATCTATGCGATATGGCCGAGAAATGTAATTTTGATGTTAACTCCCAAACCGCTGCGCAGAAGTCAACCAAACTTCACCCAATAGTGTATTGTATCACAATCTAGTAGTTACATTTGAAAATTTTGTTCTAGGACATTTTGTTTGAGCGCAATCCTCAAACTTAGGTCAAAAAAGCCATTTAAGCCTTTTCACAGTGAGATCTATGTGATATGGCCGAGAAATGTAATTTTGATGTTAACTCCCAAACCGCTGCGCAAAAGTCAACCAAACTTCACCCATTAGTGTATTTTATCACAATCTAGTAGTTACATGTGGAAATTTGGTTTTAGGACATTTGATTTGAGCGCAATCCTCAAACTTAGGTCAAAAAAGCCATTTAAGCCTTTTCACAGTGAGATCTATGCGATATGGCCGAGAAATGTAATTTTGATGTTAACTCCCAAACCGCTGCGCAGAAGTCAACCAAACTTCACCCAATAGTGTATTGTATCACATTCTAGTAGTTACATTTGAAAATTTTGTTCTAGGACATTTTGTATGAACGCAATCATCAAACTTAATTAAAAAAGTCATTTAAGCCTTTTCACAGTGAGATCTATGCGATATGGCCGAGAAATGTAATTTTGATGTTAACTCCCAAACCGCTGCGCAGAAGTCAACCAAACTTCACCCAATAGTGTATTGTATCACAATCTAGTAGTTACATTTGAAAATTTTGTTCTAGGAAATTTTGTTTGAGCGCAATCATCAAACTTAATTAAAAAAGTCATTTAAGCCTTTTCACAGTGAGATCTATGCGATATGGCCGAGAAATGTAATTTAATGTTAACTCCCAAACCGCTGCGCAGAAGTCAACCAAACTTCACCCATTAGTGTATTTTATCACAATCTAGTAGTTACATGTGGAAATTTGGTTCTAGGACATTTGATTTGAGCGCAATCCTCAAACTTAGGTCAAAAAAGCCATTTAAGCCTTTTCACAGTGAGATCTATGCGATATGGCCGAGAAATGTAATTTTGATGTTAACTCCCAAACCGCTGCGCAGAAGTCAACCAAACTTCACCCATTAGTGTATTGTATCACAATCTAGTAGTTACGTGTGGAAATTTGGTTATAGGACATTTGATTTGAGCGCAATCCTCAAACTTAGGTCAAAAAAGCCATTTAAGCCTTTTCACAGTGAGATCTATGCGATATGGCCAAAAAATGTAATTTTGATGTTAACTCCCAAACCGCTGCGCAGAAGTCAACCAAACTTCACCCAATAGTGTATTGTATCACAATCTAGTAGTTACATTTGAAAATTTTGTTCTAGGAAATTTTGTTTGAGCGCAATCATCAAACTTAATTAAAAAAGTCATTTAAGCCTTTTCACAGTGAGATCTATGCGATATGGCCGAGAAATGTAATTTTGATGTTAACTCCCAAACCGCTGCGCAGAAGTCAACCAAACTTCACCCATTAGTGTATTTTATCACAATCTAGTAGTTACATGTGGAAATTTGGTTCTAGGACATTTGATTTGAGCGCAATCCTCAAACTTAGGTCAAAAAAGCCATTTAAGCCTTTTCACAGTGAGATCTATGCGATATGGCCGAGAAATGTAATTTTGATGTTAACTCCCAAACCGCTGCGCAGAAGTCAACCAAACTTCACCCAATAGTGTATTGTATCACATTCTAGTAGTTACATTTGAAAATTTCGTTCTAGAACATTTGGTTTGAGCGCAATCCTCAAACTTAGGTCAAAAAAGCCATTTAAGCCTTTTCACAGTGAGATCTAAGCGATATGGCCGAGAAATGTAATTTTGATGTTAACTCCCAAACCGCTGCGCAGAAGTCAACCAAACTTCACCCAATAGTGTATTGTATCACAATCTAGTAGTTATATTTGAAAATTTTGTTCTAGGACATTTTGTTTGAACGCAATCATCAAACTTAATTAAAAAAGTCATTTAAGCCTTTTCACAGTGAGATCTATGCGATATGGCCGAGAAATGTAATTTTGATGTTAACTCCCAAACCGCTGCGCAGAAGTCAACCAAACTTCACCCAATAGTGTATTGTATCACAATCTAGTAGTTACATTTGAAAATTTTGTTCTAGGACATTTTGTTTGAACGCAATCCTCAAACTTAGGTCAAAAAAGCCATTTAAGCCTTTTCACAGTGAGATCTATGCGATATGGCCGAGAAATGTAATTTTGATGTTAACTCCCAAACCGCTGCGCAGAAGTCAACCAAACTTCACCCAATAGTGTATTGTATCACAATCTAGTAGTTACATTTGAAAATTTTGTTCTAGGACATTTTGTTTGAACGCAATCATCAAACTTAATTAAAAAAGTCATTTAAGCCTTTTCACAGTGAGATCTATGCGATATGGCCGAGAAATGTAATTTTGATGTTAACTCCCAAACCGCTGCGCAGAAGTCAACCAAACTTCACCCAATAGTGTATTGTATCACAATCTAGTAGTTACATTTGAAAATTTTGTTCTAGGAAATTTTGTTTGAGCGCAATCATCAAACTTAATTAAAAAAGTCATTTAAGCCTTTTCACAGTGAGATCTATGCGATATGGCCGAGAAATGTAATTTTGATGTTAACTCCCAAACCGCTGCGCAGAAGTCAACCAAACTTCACCCATTAGTGTATTTTATCACAATCTAGTAGTTACATGTGGAAATTTGGTTCTAGGACATTTGATTTGAGCGCAATCCTCAAACTTAGGTCAAAAAAGCCATTTAAGCCTTTTCACAGTGAGATCTATGCGATATGGCCGAGAAATGTAATTTTGATGTTAACTCCCAAACCGCTGCGCAGAAGTCAACCAAACTTCACCCAATAGTGTATTGTATCACAATCTAGTAGTTACATTTAAAAATTTTGTTCTAGGACATTTTGTTTGAACGCAATCATCAAACTTAATTAAAAAAGTCATTTAAGCCTTTTCACAGTGAGATCTATGCGATATGGCCGAGAAATGTAATTTTGATGTTAACTCCCAAACCGCTGCGCAGAAGTCAACCAAACTTCACCCATTAGTGTATTTTATCACAATCTAGTAGTTACATGTGGAAATTTCGTTCTAGGACATTTGATTTGAGCGCAATCCTCAAACTTAGGTCAAAAAAGCCATTTAAGCCTTTTCACAGTGAGATCTATGCGATATGGCCGAGAAATGTAATTTTGATGTTAACTCCCAAACCGCTGCGCAGAAGTCAACCAAACTTCACCCAATAGTGTATTGTATCACATTCTAGTAGTTACATTTGAAAATTTCGTTCTAGGACATTTGGTTTGAGCGCAATCCTCAAACTTAGGTCAAAAAAGCCATTTAAGCCTTTTCACAGTGAGATCTATGCGATATGGCCGAGAAATGTAATTTTGATGTTAACTCCCAAACCGCTGCGCAGAAGTCAACCAAACTTCACCCAATAGTGTATTGTATCACAATCTAGTAGTTACATTTAAAAATTTTGTTCTAGGACATTTTGTTTGAACGCAATCATCAAACTTAATTAAAAAAGTCATTTAAGCCTTTTCACAGTGAGATCTATGCGATATGGCCGAGAAATGTAATTTTGATGTTAACTCCCAAACCGCTGCCATGAAGTCAACCAAACTTCACCCAATAGTGTATTGTATCACAATCTAGTAGTTACATTTGAAAATTTTGTTCTAGGACATTTTGTTTGAGCGCAATCCTCAAACTTAGGTCAAAAAAGCAATTTAAGCCTTTTCACAGTGAGATCTATGCGATATGGCCGAGAAATGTAATTTTGATGTTCACTCCCAAACCGCTGCGCAGAAGTCAACCAAACTTCACCCATTAGTGTATTGTATCACAATCTAGTAGTTACATGTGGAAATTTGGTTATAGGACATTTGATTTGAGCGCAATCCTCAAACTTAGGTCAAAAAAGCCATTTAAGCCTTTTCACAGTGAGATCTATGCGATATGGCCGAGAAATGTAATTTTGATGTTAACTCCCAAACCGCTGCGCAGAAGTCAACCAAACTTCACCCATTAGTGTATTGTATCACAATCTAGTAGTTACATTTGAAAATTTCGTTCTAGGACATTTGGTTTGAGCGCAATCTTTAAACTTAGGTCAAAAAAGCCATTTAAGCCTTTTCACAGTGAGATCTATGCGATATGGCCGAGAAATGTAATTTTGATGTTAACTCCCAAACCGCTGCGCAGAAGTCAACCAAACTTCACCCAATAGTGTATTGTATCACAATCTAGTAGTTACATGTGGAAATTTGGTTCTAGGACATTTGATTTGAGCGCAATCCTCAAACTTAGGTCAAAAAAGCCATTTAAGCCTTTTCACAGTGAGATCTATGCGATATGGCCGAGAAATGTAATTTTGATGTTAACTCCCAAACCGCTGCGCAGAAGTCAACCAAACTTCACCCAATAGTGTATTGTATCACATTCTAGTAGTTACATTTTAAAATTTCGTTCTAGGACATTTGGTTTGAGCGCAATTATTAAACTTAGGTCAAAAAAGCCATTTAAGCCTTTTCACAGTGAGATCTATGCGATATGGCCGAGAAATGTAATTTTGATGTTAACTCCCAAACCGCTGCGCAGAAGTAAACCAAACTTCACCCATTAGTGTATTGTATCACAATCTAGTAGTTACATGTGGAAATTTGGTTCTAGGACATTTGATTTGAGCGCAATCCTCAAACTTAGGTCAAAAAAGCCATTTAAGCCTTTTCACAGTGAGATCTATGCGATATGGCCGAGAAATGTAATTTTGATGTTAACTCCCAAACCGCTGCGCAGAAGTCAACCAAACTTCACCCAATAGTGTATTGTATCACAATCTAGTAGTTACATTTGAAAATTTTGTTCTAGGACATTTTGTTTGAATGCAATCATCAAACTTAATTAAAAAAGTCATTTAAGCCTTTTCACAGTGAGATCTATGCGATATGGCCGAGAAATGTAATTTTGATGTTAACTCCCAAACCGCTGCGCAGAAGTCAACCAAACTTCACCCATTAGTGTATTTTATCACAATCTAGTAGTTACATGTGGAAATTTGGTTCTAGGACATTTGATTTGAGCGCAATCCTCAAACTTAGGTCAAAAAAGCCATTTAAGCCTTTTCACAGTGAGATCTATGCGATATGGCCGAGAAATGTAATTTTGATGTTAACTCCCAAACCGCTGCGCAGAAGTCAACCAAACTTCACCCAATAGTGTATTGTATCACAATCTAGTAGTTACATTTGAAAATTTTGTTCTAGGACATTTTGTTTGAACGCAATCATCAAACTTAATTAAAAAAGTCATTTAAGCCTTTTCACAGTGAGATCTATGCGATATGGCCGAGAAATGTAATTTTGATGTTAACTCCCAAACCGCTGCGCAGAAGTCAACCAAACTTCACCCAATAGTGTATTGTATCACAATCTAGTAGTTACATTTGAAAATTTTGTTCTAGGAAATTTTGTTTGAGCGCAATCATCAAACTTAATTAAAAAAGTCATTTAAGCCTTTTCACAGTGAGATCTATGCGATATGGCCGAGAAATGTAATTTTGATGTTAACTCCCAAACCGCTGCGCAGAAGTCAACCAAACTTCACCCATTAGTGTATTTTATCACAATCTAGTAGTTACATGTGGAAATTTGGTTCTAGGACATTTGATTTGAGCGCAATCCTCAAACTTAGGTCAAAAAAGCCATTTAAGCCTTTTCACAGTGAGATCTATGCGATATGGCCGAGAAATGTAATTTTGATGTTAACTCCCAAACCGCTGCGCAGAAGTCAACCAAACTTCACCCAATAGTGTATTGTATCACAATCTAGTAGTTACATTTAAAAATTTTGTTCTAGGACATTTTGTTTGAACGCAATCATCAAACTTAATTAAAAAAGTCATTTAAGCCTTTTCACAGTGAGATCTATGCGATATGGCCGAGAAATGTAATTTTGATGTTAACTCCCAAACCGCTGCGCAGAAGTCAACCAAACTTCACCCATTAGTGTATTGTATCACAATCTAGTAGTTACATGTGGAAATTTGGTTATAGGACATTTGATTTGAGCGCAATCCTCAAACTTAGGTCAAAAAAGCCATTTAAGCCTTTTCACAGTGAGATCTATGCGATATGGCCGAGAAATGTAATTTTGATGTTAACTCCCAAACCGCTGCGCAGAAGTCAACCAAATTTCACCCAATAGTGTATTGTATCACAATCTAGTAGTTACATTTGAAAATTTTGTTCTAGGAAATTTTGTTTGAGCGCAATCATCAAACTTAATTAAAAAAGTCATTTAAGCCTTTTCACAGTGAGATCTATGCGATATGGCCGAGAAATGTAATTTTTATGTTAACTCCCAAACCGCTGCGCAGAAGTCAACCAAACTTCACCCATTAGTGTATTTTATCACAATCTAGTAGTTACATGTGGAAATTTGGTTCTAGGACATTTGATTTGAGCGCAATCCTCAAACTTAGGTCAAAAAAGCCATTTAAGCCTTTTCACAGTGAGATCTATGCGATATGGCCGAGAAATGTAATTTTGATGTTAACTCCCAAACCGCTGCGCAGAAGTCAACCAAACTTCACCCAATAGTGTATTGTATCACAATCTAGTAGTTACATTTGAAAATTTTGTTCTAGGACATTTGGTTTGAGCGCAATCCTCAAACTTAGGTCAAAAAAGCCATTTAAGCCTTTTCACAGTGAGATCTATGTGATATGGCCGAGAAATGTAATTTTGATGTTAACTCCCAAACCGCTGCGCAGAAGTCAACCAAACTTCACCCAATAGTGTATTGTATCACAATCTAGTAGTTACATTTGAAAATTTTGTTCTAGGACATTTTGTTTGAGCGCAATCCTCAAACTTAGGTCAAAAAAGCCATTTAAGCCTTTTCACAGTGAGATCTATGCGATATGGCCGAGAAATGTAATTTTGATGTTAACTCCCAAACCGCTGCGCAGAAGTCAACCAAACTTCACCCAATAGTGTATTGTATCACAATCTAGTAGTTACATTTGAAAATTTTGTTCTAGGACATTTTGTTTGAACGCAATCATCAAACTTAATTAAAAAAGTCATTTAAGCCTTTTCACAGTGAGATCTATGCGATATGGCCGAGAAATGTAATTTTGATGTTAACTCCCAAACCGCTGCGCAGAAGTCAACCAAACTTCACCCAATAGTGTATTGTATCACAATCTAGTAGTTACATTTGAAAATTTTGTTCTAGGACATTTTGTTTGAGCGCAATCCTCAAACTTAGGTCAAAAAAGCCATTTAAGCCTTTTCACAGTGAGATCTATGTGATATGGCCGAGAAATGTAATTTTGATGTTAACTCCCAAACCGCTGCGCAAAAGTCAACCAAACTTCACCCATTAGTGTATTTTATCACAATCTAGTAGTTACATGTGGAAATTTGGTTTTAGGACATTTGATTTGAGCGCAATCCTCAAACTTAGGTCAAAAAAGCCATTTAAGCCTTTTCACAGTGAGATCTATGCGATATGGCCGAGAAATGTAATTTTGATGTTAACTCCCAAACCGCTGCGCAGAAGTCAACCAAACTTCACCCAATAGTGTATTGTATCACAATCTAGTAGTTACATTTGAAAATTTTGTTCTAGGAAATTTTGTTTGAGCGCAATCATCAAACTTAATTAAAAAAGTCATTTAAGCCTTTTCACAGTGAGATCTATGCGATATGGCCGAGAAATGTAATTTAATGTTAACTCCCAAACCGCTGCGCAGAAGTCAACCAAACTTCACCCATTAGTGTATTTTATCACAATCTAGTAGTTACATGTGGAAATTTGGTTCTAGGACATTTGATTTGAGCGCAATCCTCAAACTTAGGTCAAAAAAGCCATTTAAGCCTTTTCACAGTGAGATCTATGCGATATGGCCGAGAAATGTAATTTTGATGTTAACTCCCAAACCGCTGCGCAGAAGTCAACCAAACTTCACCCATTAGTGTATTGTATCACAATCTAGTAGTTACGTGTGGAAATTTGGTTATAGGACATTTGATTTGAGCGCAATCCTCAAACTTAGGTCAAAAAAGCCATTTAAGCCTTTTCACAGTGAGATCTATGCGATATGGCCAAAAAATGTAATTTTGATGTTAACTCCCAAACCGCTGCGCAGAAGTCAACCAAACTTCACCCAATAGTGTATTGTATCACAATCTAGTAGTTACATTTGAAAATTTTGTTCTAGGAAATTTTGTTTGAGCGCAATCATCAAACTTAATTAAAAAAGTCATTTAAGCCTTTTCACAGTGAGATCTATGCGATATGGCCGAGAAATGTAATTTTTATGTTAACTCCCAAACCGCTGCGCAGAAGTCAACCAAACTTCACCCATTAGTGTATTTTATCACAATCTAGTAGTTACATGTGGAAATTTGGTTCTAGGACATTTGATTTGAGCGCAATCCTCAAACTTAGGTCAAAAAAGCCATTTAAGCCTTTTCACAGTGAGATCTATGCGATATGGCCGAGAAATGTAATTTTGATGTTAACTCCCAAACCGCTGCGCAGAAGTCAACCAAACTTCACCCAATAGTGTATTGTATCACAATCTAGTAGTTACATTTGAAAATTTTGTTCTAGGACATTTTGTTTGAACGCAATCATCAAACTTAATTAAAAAAGTCATTTAAGCCTTTTCACAGTGAGATCTATGCGATATGGCCGAGAAATGTAATTTTGATGTTAACTCCCAAACCGCTGCGCAGAAGTCAACCAAACTTCACCCAATAGTGTATTGTATCACAATCTAGTAGTTACATTTGAAAATTTTGTTCTAGGAAATTTTGTTTGAGCGCAATCATCAAACTTAATTAAAAAAGTCATTTAAGCCTTTTCACAGTGAGATCTATGCGATATGGCCGAGAAATGTAATTTTGATGTTAACTCCCAAACCGCTGCGCAGAAGTCAACCAAACTTCCCCCATTAGTGTATTTTATCACAATCTAGTAGTTACATGTGGAAATTTGTTCTAGGACATTTGATTTGAGCGCAATCCTCAAACTTAGGTCAAAAAAGCCATTTAAGCCTTTTCACAGTGAGATCTATGCGATATGGCCGAGAAATGTAATTTTGATGTTAACTCCCAAACCGCTGCGCAGAAGTCAACCAAACTTCACCCAATAGTGTATTGTATCACAATCTAGTAGTTACATTTAAAAATTTTGTTCTAGGACATTTTGTTTGAACGCAATCATCAAACTTAATTAAAAAAGTCATTTAAGCCTTTTCAAAGTGAGATCTATGCGATATGGCCGAGAAATGTAATTTTGATGTTAACTCCCAAACCGCTGCGCAGAAGTCAACCAAACTTCACCCAATAGTGTATTGTATCACAATCTAGTAGTTACATTTGAAAATTTTGTTCTAGGACATTTTGTTTGAGCGCAATCCTCAAACTTAGGTCAAAAAAGCCATTTAAGCCTTTTCACAGTGAGATCTATGCGATATGGCCGAGAAATGTAATTTTGATGTTCACTCCCAAACCGCTGCGCAGAAGTCAACCAAACTTCACCCATTAGTGTATTGTATCACAATCTAGTAGTTACATGTGGAAATTTGGTTATAGGACATTTGATTTGAGCGCAATCCTCAAACTTAGGTCAAAAAAGCCATTTAAGCCTTTTCACAGTGAGATCTATGCGATATGGCCGAGAAATGTAATTTTGATGTTAACTCCCAAACCGCTGCGCAGAAGTCAACCAAACTTCACCCATTAGTGTATTGTATCACAATCTAGTAGTTACATTTGAAAATTTCGTTCTAGGACATTTGGTTTGAGCGCAATCTTTAAACTTAGGTCAAAAAAGCCATTTAAGCCTTTTCACAGTGAGATCTATGCGATATGGCCGAGAAATGTAATTTTGATGTTAACTCCCAAACCGCTGCGCAGAAGTCAACCAAACTTCACCCAATAGTGTATTGTATCACAATCTAGTAGTTACATGTGGAAATTTGGTTCTAGGACATTTGATTTGAGCGCAATCCTCAAACTTAGGTCAAAAAAGCCATTTAAGCCTTTTCACAGTGAGATCTATGCGATATGGCCGAGAAATGTAATTTTGATGTTAACTCCCAAACCGCTGCGCAGAAGTCAACCAAACTTCACCCAATAGTGTATTGTATCACATTCTAGTAGTTACATTTTAAAATTTCGTTCTAGGACATTTGGTTTGAGCGCAATTATTAAACTTAGGTCAAAAAAGCCATTTAAGCCTTTTCACAGTGAGATCTATGCGATATGGCCGAGAAATGTAATTTTGATGTTAACTCCCAAACCGCTGCGCAGAAGTAAACCAAACTTCACCCATTAGTGTATTGTATCACAATCTAGTAGTTACATGTGGAAATTTGGTTCTAGGACATTTGATTTGAGCGCAATCCTCAAACTTAGGTCAAAAAAGCCATTTAAGCCTTTTCACAGTGAGATCTATGCGATATGGCCGAGAAATGTAATTTTGATGTTAACTCCCAAACCGCTGCGCAGAAGTCAACCAAACTTCACCCAATAGTGTATTGTATCACAATCTAGTAGTTACATTTGAAAATTTTGTTCTAGGACATTTTGTTTGAATGCAATCATCAAACTTAATTAAAAAAGTCATTTAAGCCTTTTCACAGTGAGATCTATGCGATATGGCCGAGAAATGTAATTTTGATGTTAACTCCCAAACCGCTGCGCAGAAGTCAACCAAACTTCACCCATTAGTGTATTTTATCACAATCTAGTAGTTACATGTGGAAATTTGGTTCTAGGACATTTGATTTGAGCGCAATCCTCAAACTTAGGTCAAAAAAGCCATTTAAGCCTTTTCACAGTGAGATCTATGCGATATGGCCGAGAAATGTAATTTTGATGTTAACTCCCAAACCGCTGCGCAGAAGTCAACCAAACTTCACCCAATAGTGTATTGTATCACAATCTAGTAGTTACATTTGAAAATTTTGTTCTAGGACATTTTGTTTGAACGCAATCATCAAACTTAATTAAAAAAGTCATTTAAGCCTTTTCACAGTGAGATCTATGCGATATGGCCGAGAAATGTAATTTTGATGTTAACTCCCAAACCGCTGCGCAGAAGTCAACCAAACTTCACCCAATAGTGTATTGTATCACAATCTAGTAGTTACATTTGAAAATTTTGTTCTAGGAAATTTTGTTTGAGCGCAATCATCAAACTTAATTAAAAAAGTCATTTAAGCCCTTTTCACAGTGAGATCTATGCGATATGGCCGAGAAATGTAATTTTGATGTTAACTCCCAAACCGCTGCGCAGAAGTCAACCAAACTTCACCCATTAGTGTATTTTATCACAATCTAGTAGTTACATGTGGAAATTTGGTTCTAGGACATTTGATTTGAGCGCAATCCTCAAACTTAGGTCAAAAAAGCCATTTAAGCCTTTTCACAGTGAGATCTATGCGATATGGCCGAGAAATGTAATTTTGATGTTAACTCCCAAACCGCTGCGCAGAAGTCAACCAAACTTCACCCAATAGTGTATTGTATCACAATCTAGTAGTTACATTTAAAAATTTTGTTCTAGGACATTTTGTTTGAACGCAATCATCAAACTTAATTAAAAAAGTCATTTAAGCCTTTTCACAGTGAGATCTATGCGATATGGCCGAGAAATGTAATTTTGATGTTAACTCCCAAACCGCTGCGCAGAAGTCAACCAAACTTCACCCATTAGTGTATTGTATCACAATCTAGTAGTTACATGTGGAAATTTGGTTATAGGACATTTGATTTGAGCGCAATCCTCAAACTTAGGTCAAAAAAGCCATTTAAGCCTTTTCACAGTGAGATCTATGCGATATGGCCGAGAAATGTAATTTTGATGTTAACTCCCAAACCGCTGCGCAGAAGTCAACCAAATTTCACCCAATAGTGTATTGTATCACAATCTAGTAGTTACATTTGAAAATTTTGTTCTAGGAAATTTTGTTTGAGCGCAATCATCAAACTTAATTAAAAAAGTCATTTAAGCCTTTTCACAGTGAGATCTATGCGATATGGCCGAGAAATGTAATTTTTATGTTAACTCCCAAACCGCTGCGCAGAAGTCAACCAAACTTCACCCATTAGTGTATTTTATCACAATCTAGTAGTTACATGTGGAAATTTGGTTCTAGGACATTTGATTTGAGCGCAATCCTCAAACTTAGGTCAAAAAAGCCATTTAAGCCTTTTCACAGTGAGATCTATGCGATATGGCCGAGAAATGTAATTTTGATGTTAACTCCCAAACCGCTGCGCAGAAGTCAACCAAACTTCACCCAATAGTGTATTGTATCACATTCTAGTAGTTACATTTGAAAATTTCGTTCTAGGACATTTGGTTTGAGCGCAATCCTCAAACTTAGGTCAAAAAAGCCATTTAAGCCTTTTCACAGTGAGATCTATGCGATATGGCCGAGAAATGTAATTTTGATGTTAACTCCCAAACCGCTGCGCAGAAGTCAACCAAACTTCACCCAATAGTGTATTGTATCACAATCTAGTAGTTACATTTGAAAATTTTGTTCTAGGACATTTTGTTTGAACGCAATCATCAAACTTAATTAAAAAAGTCATTTAAGCCTTTTCACAGTGAGATCTATGCGATATGGCCGAGAAATGTAATTTTGATGTTAACTCCCAAACCGCTGCGCAGAAGTCAACCAAACTTCACCCAATAGTGTATTGTATCACAATCTAGTAGTTACATTTGAAAATTTTGTTCTAGGACATTTTGTTTGAGCGCAATCCTCAAACTTAGGTCAAAAAAGCCATTTAAGCCTTTTCACAGTGAGATCTATGTGATATGGCCGAGAAATGTAATTTTGATGTTAACTCCCAAACCGCTGCGCAGAAGTCAACCAAACTTCACCCAATAGTGTATTGTATCACAATCTAGTAGTTACATTTGAAAATTTTGTTCTAGGACATTTTGTTTGAACGCAATCATCAAACTTAATTAAAAAAGTCATTTAAGCCTTTTCACAGTGAGATCTATGCGATATGGCCGAGAAATGTAATTTTGATGTTAACTCCCAAACCGCTGCGCAGAAGTCAACCAAACTTCACCCAATAGTGTATTGTATCACAATCTAGTAGTTACATTTGAAAATTTTGTTCTAGGAAATTTTGTTTGAGCGCAATCATCAAACTTAATTAAAAAAGTCATTTAAGCCTTTTCACAGTGAGATCTATGCGATATGGCCGAGAATTGTAATTTTGATGTTAACTCCCAAACCGCTGCGCAGAAGTCAACCAAACTTCACCCATTAGTGTATTTTATCACAATCTAGTAGTTACATGTGGAAATTTGGTTCTAGGACATTTGATTTGAGCGCAATCCTCAAACTTAGGTCAAAAAAGCCATTTAAGCCTTTTCACAGTGAGATCTATGCGATATGGCCGAGAAATGTAATTTTGATGTTAACTCCCAAACCGCTGCGCAGAAGTCAACCAAACTTCACCCAATAGTGTATTGTATCACAATCTAGTAGTTACATTTAAAAATTTTGTTCTAGGACATTTTGTTTGAACGCAATCATCAAACTTAATTAAAAAAGTCATTTAAGCCTTTTCACAGTGAGATCTATGCGATATGGCCGAGAAATGTAATTTTGATGTTAACTCCCAAACCGCTGCGCAGAAGTCAACCAAACTTCACCCATTAGTGTATTGTATCACAATCTAGTAGTTACATTTGAAAATTTTGTTCTAGGACATTTTGTTTGAACGCAATCATCAAACTTAATTAAAAAAGTCATTTAAGCCTTTTCACAGTGAGATCTATGCGATATGGCCGAGAAATGTAATTTTGATGTTAACTCCCAAACCGCTGCGCAGAAGTCAACCAAACTTCACCCAATAGTGTATTGTATCACAATCTAGTAGTTACATTTGAAAATTTTGTTCTAGGAAATTTTGTTTGAGCGCAATCATCAAACTTAATTAAAAAAGTCATTTAAGCCTTTTCACAGTGAGATCTATGCGATATGGCCGAGAATTGTAATTTTGATGTTAACTCCCAAACCGCTGCGCAGAAGTCAACCAAACTTCACCCATTAGTGTATTTTATCACAATCTAGTAGTTACATGTGGAAATTTGGTTCTAGGACATTTGATTTGAGCGCAATCCTCAAACTTAGGTCAAAAAAGCCATTTAAGCCTTTTCACAGTGAGATCTATGCGATATGGCCGAGAAATGTAATTTTGATGTTAACTCCCAAACCGCTGCGCAGAAGTCAACCAAACTTCACCCAATAGTGTATTGTATCACAATCTAGTAGTTACATTTAAAAATTTTGTTCTAGGACATTTTGTTTGAACGCAATCATCAAACTTAATTAAAAAAGTCATTTAAGCCTTTTCACAGTGAGATCTATGCGATATGGCCGAGAAATGTAATTTTGATGTTAACTCCCAAACCGCTGCGCAGAAGTCAACCAAACTTCACCCATTAGTGTATTGTATCACAATCTAGTAGTTACATGTGGAAATTTGGTTATAGGACATTTGATTTGAGCGCAATCCTCAAACTTAGGTCAAAAAAGCCATTTAAGCCTTTTCACAGTGAGATCTATGCGATATGGCCGAGAAATGTAATTTTGATGTTAACTCCCAAACCGCTGCGCAGAAGTCAACCAAACTTCACCCAATAGTGTATTGTATCACAATCTAGTAGTTACATTTGAAAATTTTGTTCTAGGAAATTTTGTTTGAGCGCAATCATCAAACTTAATTAAAAAAGTCATTTAAGCCTTTTCACAGTGAGATCTATGCGATATGGCCGAGAAATGTAATTTTGATGTTAACTCCCAAACCGCTGCGCAGAAGTCAACCAAACTTCACCCATTAGTGTATTTTATCACAATCTAGTAGTTACATGTGGAAATTTGGTTCTAGGACATTTGATTTGAGCGCAATCCTCAAACTTAGGTCAAAAAAGCCATTTAAGCCTTTTCACAGTGAGATCTATGCGATATGGCCGAGAAATGTAATTTTGATGTTAACTCCCAAACCGCTGCGCAGAAGTCAACCAAACTTCACCCAATAGTGTATTGTATCACATTCTAGTAGTTACATTTGAAAATTTTGTTCTTGGACATTTTGTATGAACGCAATCATCAAACTTAATTAAAAAAGTCATTTAAGCCTTTTCACAGTGAGATCTATGCGATATGGCCGAGAAATGTAATTTTGATGTTAACTCCCAAACCGCTGCGCAGAAGTCAACCAAACTTCACCCAATAGTGTATTGTATCACAATCTAGTAGTTACATTTGAAAATTTTGTTCTAGGAAATTTTGTTTGAGCGCAATCATCAAACTTAATTAAAAAAGTCATTTAAGCCTTTTCACAGTGAGATCTATGCGATATGGCCGAGAAATGTAATTTTGATGTTAACTCCCAAACCGCTGCGCAGAAGTCAACCAAACTTCACCCATTAGTGTATTTTATCACAATCTAGTAGTTACATGTGGAAATTTGGTTCTAGGACATTTGATTTGAGCGCAATCCTCAAACTTAGGTCAAAAAAGCCATTTAAGCCTTTTCACAGTGAGATCTATGCGATATGGCCGAGAAATGTAATTTTGATGTTAACTCCCAAACCGCTGCGCAGAAGTCAACCAAACTTCACCCAATAGTGTATTGTATCACAATCTAGTAGTTACATTTGAAAATTTTGTTCTAGGACATTTTGTTTGAACGCAATCATCAAACTTAATTAAAAAAGTCATTTAAGCCTTTTCACAGTGAGATCTATGCGATATGGCCGAGAAATGTAATTTTGATGTTAACTCCCAAACCGCTGCGCAGAAGTCAACCAAACTTCACCCAATAGTGTATTGTATCACAATCTAGTAGTTACATTTGAAAATTTTGTTCTAGGAAATTTTGTTTGAGCGCAATCATCAAACTTAATTAAAAAAGTCATTTAAGCCTTTTCACAGTGAGATCTATGCGATATGGCCGAGAAATGTAATTTTGATGTTAACTCCCAAACCGCTGCGCAGAAGTCAACCAAACTTCACCCATTAGTGTATTGTATCACAATCTAGTAGTTACATGTGGAAATTTGGTTATAGGACATTTGATTTGAGCGCAATCCTCAAACTTAGGTCAAAAAAGCCATTTAAGCCTTTTCACAGTGAGATCTATGCGATATGGCCGAGAAATGTAATTTTGATGTTAACTCCCAAACCGCTGCGCAGAAGTCAACCAAACTTCACCCAATAGTGTATTGTATCACAATCTAGTAGTTACATTTGAAAATTTTGTTCTAGGAAATTTTGTTTGAGCGCAATCATCAAACTTAATTAAAAAAGTCATTTAAGCCTTTTCACAGTGAGATCTATGCGATATGGCCGAGAAATGTAATTTTGATGTTAACTCCCAAACCGCTGCGCAGAAGTCAACCAAACTTCACCCATTAGTGCATTTTATCACAATCTAGTAGTTACATGTGGAAATTTGGTTCTAGGACATTTGATTTGAGCGCAATCCTCAAACTTAGGTCAAAAAAGCCATTTAAGCCTTTTCACAGTGAGATCTATGCGATATGGCCGAGAAATGTAATTTTGATGTTAACTCCCAAACCGCTGCGCAGAAGTCAACCAAACTTCACCCAATAGTGTATTGTATCACATTCTAGTAGTTACATTTGAAAATTTTGTTCTAGGACATTTTGTATGAACGCAATCATCAAACTTAATTAAAAAAGTCATTTAAGCCTTTTCACAGTGAGATCTATGCGATATGGCCGAGAAATGTAATTTTGATGTTAACTCCCAAACCGCTGCGCAGAAGTCAACCAAACTTCACCCAATAGTGTATTGTATCACAATCTAGTAGTTACATTTGAAAATTTTGTTCTAGGAAATTTTGTTTGAGCGCAATCCTCAAACTTAGGTCAAAAAAGCCATTTAAGCCTTTTCACAGTGAGATCTATGCGATATGGCCGAGAAATGTAATTTTGATGTTAACTCCCAAACCGCTGCGCAGAAGTCAACCAAATTTCACCCAATAGTGTATTGTATCACAATCTAGTAGTTACATTTGAAAATTTTGTTCTAGGAAATTTTGTTTGAGCGCAATCATCAAACTTAATTAAAAAAGTCATTTAAGCCTTTTCACAGTGAGATCTATGCGATATGGCCGAGAAATGTAATTTTTATGTTAACTCCCAAACCGCTGCGCAGAAGTCAACCAAACTTCACCCATTAGTGTATTTTATCACAATCTAGTAGTTACATGTGGAAATTTGGTTCTAGGACATTTGATTTGAGCGCAATCCTCAAACTTAGGTCAAAAAAGCCATTTAAGCCTTTTCACAGTGAGATCTATGCGATATGGCCGAGAAATGTAATTTTGATGTTAACTCCCAAACCGCTGCGCAGAAGTCAACCAAACTTCACCCAATAGTGTATTGTATCACATTCTAGTAGTTACATTTTAAAATTTCGTTCTAGGACATTTGGTTTGAGCGCAATCCTCAAACTTAGGTCAAAAAAGCCATTTAAGCCTTTTCACAGTGAGATCTATGCGATATGGCCGAGAAATGTAATTTTGATGTTAACTCCCAAACCGCTGCGCAGAAGTCAACCAAACTTCACCCAATAGTGTATTGTATCACAATCTAGTAGTTACATTTGAAAATTTTGTTCTAGGACATTTTGTTTGAACGCAATCATCAAACTTAATTAAAAAAGTCATTTAAGCCTTTTCACAGTGAGATCTATGCGATATGGCCGAGAAATGTAATTTTGATGTTAACTCCCAAACCGCTGCGCAGAAGTCAACCAAACTTCACCCAATAGTGTATTGTATCACAATCTAGTAGTTACATTTGAAAATTTTGTTCTAGGACATTTTGTTTGAGCGCAATCCTCAAACTTAGGTCAAAAAAGCCATTTAAGCCTTTTCACAGTGAGATCTATGTGATATGGCCGAGAAATGTAATTTTGATGTTAACTCCCAAACCGCTGCGCAGAAGTCAACCAAACTTCACCCAATAGTGTATTGTATCACAATCTAGTAGTTACATTTGAAAATTTTGTTCTAGGACATTTTGTTTGAACGCAATCATCAAACTTAATTAAAAAAGTCATTTAAGCCTTTTCACAGTGAGATCTATGCGATATGGCCGAGAAATGTAATTTTGATGTTAACTCCCAAACCGCTGCGCAGAAGTCAACCAAACTTCACCCAATAGTGTATTGTATCACAATCTAGTAGTTACATTTGAAAATTTTGTTCTAGGAAATTTTGTTTGAGCGCAATCATCAAACTTAATTAAAAAAGTCATTTAAGCCTTTTCACAGTGAGATCTATGCGATATGGCCGAGAATTGTAATTTTGATGTTAACTCCCAAACCGCTGCGCAGAAGTCAACCAAACTTCACCCATTAGTGTATTTTATCACAATCTAGTAGTTACATGTGGAAATTTGGTTCTAGGACATTTGATTTGAGCGCAATCCTCAAACTTAGGTCAAAAAAGCCATTTAAGCCTTTTCACAGTGAGATCTATGCGATATGGCCGAGAAATGTAATTTTGATGTTAACTCCCAAACCGCTGCGCAGAAGTCAACCAAACTTCACCCAATAGTGTATTGTATCACAATCTAGTAGTTACATTTAAAAATTTTGTTCTAGGACATTTTGTTTGAACGCAATCATCAAACTTAATTAAAAAAGTCATTTAAGCCTTTTCACAGTGAGATCTATGCGATATGGCCGAGAAATGTAATTTTGATGTTAACTCCCAAACCGCTGCGCAGAAGTCAACCAAACTTCACCCATTAGTGTATTGTATCACAATCTAGTAGTTACATTTGAAAATTTTGTTCTAGGACATTTTGTTTGAACGCAATCATCAAACTTAATTAAAAAAGTCATTTAAGCCTTTTCACAGTGAGATCTATGCGATATGGCCGAGAAATGTAATTTTGATGTTAACTCCCAAACCGCTGCGCAGAAGTCAACCAAACTTCACCCAATAGTGTATTGTATCACAATCTAGTAGTTACATTTGAAAATTTTGTTCTAGGAAATTTTGTTTGAGCGCAATCATCAAACTTAATTAAAAAAGTCATTTAAGCCTTTTCACAGTGAGATCTATGCGATATGGCCGAGAAATGTAATTTTGATGTTAACTCCCAAACCGCTGCGCAGAAGTCAACCAAACTTCACCCATTAGTGTATTTTATCACAATCTAGTAGTTACATGTGGAAATTTGGTTCTAGGACATTTGATTTGAGCGCAATCCTCAAACTTAGGTCAAAAAAGCCATTTAAGCCTTTTCACAGTGAGATCTATGCGATATGGCCGAGAAATGTAATTTTGATGTTAACTCCCAAACCGCTGCGCAGAAGTCAACCAAACTTCACCCAATAGTGTATTGTATCACAATCTAGTAGTTACATTTAAAAATTTTGTTCTAGGACATTTTGTTTGAACGCAATCATCAAACTTAATTAAAAAAGTCATTTAAGCCTTTTCACAGTGAGATCTATGCGATATGGCCGAGAAATGTAATTTTGATGTTAACTCCCAAACCGCTGCGCAGAAGTCAACCAAACTTCACCCATTAGTGTATTGTATCACAATCTAGTAGTTACATGTGGAAATTTGGTTATAGGACATTTGATTTGAGCGCAATCCTCAAACTTAGGTCAAAAAAGCCATTTAAGCCTTTTCACAGTGAGATCTATGCGATATGGCCGAGAAATGTAATTTTGATGTTAACTCCCAAACCGCTGCGCAGAAGTCAACCAAACTTCACCCAATAGTGTATTGTATCACAATCTAGTAGTTACATTTGAAAATTTTGTTCTAGGAAATTTTGTTTGAGCGCAATCATCAAACTTAATTAAAAAAGTCATTTAAGCCTTTTCACAGTGAGATCTATGCGATATGGCCGAGAAATGTAATTTTGATGTTAACTCCCAAACCGCTGCGCAGAAGTCAACCAAACTTCACCCATTAGTGTATTTTATCACAATCTAGTAGTTACATGTGGAAATTTGGTTCTAGGACATTTGATTTGAGCGCAATCCTCAAACTTAGGTCAAAAAAGCCATTTAAGCCTTTTCACAGTGAGATCTATGCGATATGGCCGAGAAATGTAATTTTGATGTTAACTCCCAAACCGCTGCGCAGAAGTCAACCAAACTTCACCCAATAGTGTATTGTATCACATTCTAGTAGTTACATTTGAAAATTTTGTTCTAGGACATTTTGTATGAACGCAATCATCAAACTTAATTAAAAAAGTCATTTAAGCCTTTTCACAGTGAGATCTATGCGATATGGCCGAGAAATGTAATTTTGATGTTAACTCCCAAACCGCTGCGCAGAAGTCAACCAAACTTCACCCAATAGTGTATTGTATCACAATCTAGTAGTTACATTTGAAAATTTTGTTCTAGGAAATTTTGTTTGAGCGCAATCATCAAACTTAATTAAAAAAGTCATTTAAGCCTTTTCACAGTGAGATCTATGCGATATGGCCGAGAAATGTAATTTTGATGTTAACTCCCAAACCGCTGCGCAGAAGTCAACCAAACTTCACCCATTAGTGTATTTTATCACAATCTAGTAGTTACATGTGGAAATTTGGTTCTAGGACATTTGATTTGAGCGCAATCCTCAAACTTAGGTCAAAAAAGCCATTTAAGCCTTTTCACAGTGAGATCTATGCGATATGGCCGAGAAATGTAATTTTGATGTTAACTCCCAAACCGCTGCGCAGAAGTCAACCAAACTTCACCCAATAGTGTATTGTATCACAATCTAGTAGTTACATTTGAAAATTTTGTTCTAGGACATTTTGTTTGAACGCAATCATCAAACTTAATTAAAAAAGTCATTTAAGCCTTTTCACAGTGAGATCTATGCGATATGGCCGAGAAATGTAATTTTGATGTTAACTCCCAAACCGCTGCGCAGAAGTCAACCAAACTTCACCCAATAGTGTATTGTATCACAATCTAGTAGTTACATTTGAAAATTTTGTTCTAGGAAATTTTGTTTGAGCGCAATCATCAAACTTAATTAAAAAAGTCATTTAAGCCTTTTCACAGTGAGATCTATGCGATATGGCCGAGAAATGTAATTTTGATGTTAACTCCCAAACCGCTGCGCAGAAGTCAACCAAACTTCACCCATTAGTGTATTGTATCACAATCTAGTAGTTACATGTGGAAATTTGGTTATAGGACATTTGATTTGAGCGCAATCCTCAAACTTAGGTCAAAAAAGCCATTTAAGCCTTTTCACAGTGAGATCTATGCGATATGGCCGAGAAATGTAATTTTGATGTTAACTCCCAAACCGCTGCGCAGAAGTCAACCAAACTTCACCCAATAGTGTATTGTATCACAATCTAGTAGTTACATTTGAAAATTTTGTTCTAGGAAATTTTGTTTGAGCGCAATCATCAAACTTAATTAAAAAAGTCATTTAAGCCTTTTCACAGTGAGATCTATGCGATATGGCCGAGAAATGTAATTTTGATGTTAACTCCCAAACCGCTGCGCAGAAGTCAACCAAACTTCACCCATTAGTGCATTTTATCACAATCTAGTAGTTACATGTGGAAATTTGGTTCTAGGACATTTGATTTGAGCGCAATCCTCAAACTTAGGTCAAAAAAGCCATTTAAGCCTTTTCACAGTGAGATCTATGCGATATGGCCGAGAAATGTAATTTTGATGTTAACTCCCAAACCGCTGCGCAGAAGTCAACCAAACTTCACCCAATAGTGTATTGTATCACATTCTAGTAGTTACATTTGAAAATTTTGTTCTAGGACATTTTGTATGAACGCAATCATCAAACTTAATTAAAAAAGTCATTTAAGCCTTTTCACAGTGAGATCTATGCGATATGGCCGAGAAATGTAATTTTGATGTTAACTCCCAAACCGCTGCGCAGAAGTCAACCAAACTTCACCCAATAGTGTATTGTATCACAATCTAGTAGTTACATTTGAAAATTTTGTTCTAGGAAATTTTGTTTGAGCGCAATCATCAAACTTAATTAAAAAAGTCATTTAAGCCTTTTCACAGTGAGATCTATGCGATATGGCCGAGAAATGTAATTTTGATGTTAACTCCCAAACCGCTGCGCAGAAGTCAACCAAACTTCACCCATTAGTGTATTTTATCACAATCTAGTAGTTACATGTGGAAATTTGGTTCTAGGACATTTGATTTGAGCGCAATCCTCAAACTTAGGTCAAAAAAGCCATTTAAGCCTTTTCACAGTGAGATCTATGCGATATGGCCGAGAAATGTAATTTTGATAACTCCCAAACCGCTGCGCAGAAGTCAACCAAACTTCACCCAATAGTGTATTGTATCACAATCTAGTAGTTACATTTAAAAATTTTGTTCTAGGACATTTTGTTTGAACGCAATCATCAAACTTAATTAAAAAAGTCATTTAAGCCTTTTCACAGTGAGATCTATGCGATATGGCCGAGAAATGTAATTTTGATGTTAACTCCCAAACCGCTGCGCAGAAGTCAACCAAACTTCACCCATTAGTGTATTGTATCACAATCTAGTAGTTACGTGTGGAAATTTGGTTATAGGACATTTGATTTGAGCGCAATCCTCAAACTTAGGTCAAAAAAGCCATTTAAGCCTTTTCACAGTGAGATCTATGCGATATGGCCGAGAAATGTAATTTTGATGTTAACTCCCAAACCGCTGCGCAGAAGTCAACCAAACTTCACCCAATAGTGTATTGTATCACAATCTAGTAGTTACATTTGAAAATTTTGTTCTAGGAAATTTTGTTTGAGCGCAATCATCAAACTTAATTAAAAAAGTCATTTAAGCCTTTTCACAGTGAGATCTATGCGATATGGCCGAGAAATGTAATTTTGATGTTAACTCCCAAACCGCTGCGCAGAAGTCAACCAAACTTCACCCATTAGTGTATTTTATCACAATCTAGTAGTTACATGTGGAAATTTGGTTCTAGGACATTTGATTTGAGCGCAATCCTCAAACTTAGGTCAAAAAAGCCATTTAAGCCTTTTCACAGTGAGATCTATGCGATATGGCCGAGAAATGTAATTTTGATGTTAACTCCCAAACCGCTGCGCAGAAGTCAACCAAACTTCACCCAATAGTGTATTGTATCACAATCTAGTAGTTACATTTGAAAATTTTGTTCTAGGACATTTTGTTTGAACGCAATCATCAAACTTAATTAAAAAAGTCATTTAAGCCTTTTCACAGTGAGATCTATGCGATATGGCCGAGAAATGTAATTTTGATGTAACTCCCAAACCGCTGCGCAGAAGTCAACCAAACTTCACCCAATAGTGTATTGTATCACAATCTAGTAGTTACATTTGAAAATTTTGTTCTAGGAAATTTTGTTTGAGCGCAATCATCAAACTTAATTAAAAAAGTCATTTAAGCCTTTTCACAGTGAGATCTATGCGATATGGCCGAGAAATGTAATTTTGATGTTAACTCCCAAACCGCTGCGCAGAAGTCAACCAAACTTCACCCATTAGTGTATTTTATCACAATCTAGTAGTTACATGTGGAAATTTGGTTCTAGGACATTTGATTTGAGCGCAATCCTCAAACTTAGGTCAAAAAAGCCATTTAAGCCTTTTCACAGTGAGATCTATGCGATATGGCCGAGAAATGTAATTTTGATGTTAACTCCCAAACCGCTGCGCAGAAGTCAACCAAACATCACCCAATAGTGTATTGTATCACAATCTAGTAGTTACATTTAAAAATTTTGTTCTAGGACATTTTGTTTGAACGCAATCATCAAACTTAATTAAAAAAGTCATTTAAGCCTTTTCACAGTGAGATCTATGCGATATGGCCGAGAAATGTAATTTTGATGTTAACTCCCAAACCGCTGCGCAGAAGTCAACCAAACTTCACCCATTAGTGTATTGTATCACAATCTAGTAGTTACATGTGGAAATTTGGTTATAGGACATTTGATTTGAGCGCAATCCTCAAACTTAGGTCAAAAAAGCCATTTAAGCCTTTTCACAGTGAGATCTATGCGATATGGCGGAGAAATGTAATTTTGATGTTAACTCCCAAACCGCTGCGCAGAAGTCAACCAAACTTCACCCAATAGTGTATTGTATCACAATCTAGTAGTTACATTTGAAAATTTTGTTCTAGGAAATTTTGTTTGAGCGCAATCATCAAACTTAATTAAAAAAGTCATTTAAGCCTTTTCACAGTGAGATCTATGCGATATGGCCGAGAAATGTAATTTTGATGTTAACTCCCAAACCGCTGCGCAGAAGTCAACCAAACTTCACCCATTAGTGTATTTTATCACAATCTAGTAGTTACATGTGGAAATTTGGTTCTAGGACATTTGATTTGAGCGCAATCCTCAAACTTAGGTCAAAAAAGCCATTTAAGCCTTTTCACAGTGAGATCTATGCGATATGGCCGAGAAATGTAATTTTGATGTTAACTCCCAAACCGCTGCGCAGAAGTCAACCAAACTTCACCCAATAGTGTATTGTATCACATTCTAGTAGTTACATTTGAAAATTTTGTTCTAGGACATTTTGTATGAACGCAATCATCAAACTTAATTAAAAAAGTCATTTAAGCCTTTTCACAGTGAGATCTATGCGATATGGCCGAGAAATGTAATTTTGATGTTAACTCCCAAACCGCTGCGCAGAAGTCAACCAAACTTCACCCAATAGTGTATTGTATCACAATCTAGTAGTTACATTTGAAAATTTTGTTCTAGGAAATTTTGTTTGAGCGCAATCATCAAACTTAATTAAAAAAGTCATTTAAGCCTTTTCACAGTGAGATCTATGCGATATGGCCGAGAAATGTAATTTTGATGTTAACTCCCAAACCGCTGCGCAGAAGTCAACCAAACTTCACCCATTAGTGTATTTTATCACAATCTAGTAGTTACATGTGGAAATTTGGTTCTAGGACATTTGATTTGAGCGCAATCCTCAAACTTAGGTCAAAAAAGCCATTTAAGCCTTTTCACAGTGAGATCTATGCGATATGGCCGAGAAATGTAATTTTGATGTTAACTCCCAAACCGCTGCGCAGAAGTCAACCAAACTTCACCCAATAGTGTATTGTATCACAATCTAGTAGTTACATTTAAAAATTTTGTTCTAGGACATTTTGTTTGAACGCAATCATCAAACTTAATTAAAAAAGTCATTTAAGCCTTTTCACAGTGAGATCTATGCGATATGGCCGAGAAATGTAATTTTGATGTTAACTCCCAAACCGCTGCGCAGAAGTCAACCAAACTTCACCCATTAGTGTATTGTATCACAATCTAGTAGTTACGTGTGGAAATTTGGTTATAGGACATTTGATTTGAGCGCAATCCTCAAACTTAGGTCAAAAAAGCCATTTAAGCCTTTTCACAGTGAGATCTATGCGATATGGCCGAGAAATGTAATTTTGATGTTAACTCCCAAACCGCTGCGCAGAAGTCAACCAAACTTCACCCAATAGTGTATTGTATCACAATCTAGTAGTTACATTTGAAAATTTTGTTCTAGGAAATTTTGTTTGAGCGCAATCATCAAACTTAATTAAAAAAGTCATTTAAGCCTTTTCACAGTGAGATCTATGCGATATGGCCGAGAAATGTAATTTTGATGTTAACTCCCAAACCGCTGCGCAGAAGTCAACCAAACTTCACCCATTAGTGTATTTTATCACAATCTAGTAGTTACATGTGGAAATTTGGTTCTAGGACATTTGATTTGAGCGCAATCCTCAAACTTAGGTCAAAAAAGCCATTTAAGCCTTTTCACAGTGAGATCTATGCGATATGGCCGAGAAATGTAATTTTGATGTTAACTCCCAAACCGCTGCGCAGAAGTCAACCAAACTTCACCCAATAGTGTATTGTATCACAATCTAGTAGTTACATTTGAAAATTTTGTTCTAGGACATTTTGTTTGAACGCAATCATCAAACTTAATTAAAAAAGTCATTTAAGCCTTTTCACAGTGAGATCTATGCGATATGGCCGAGAAATGTAATTTTGATGTAACTCCCAAACCGCTGCGCAGAAGTCAACCAAACTTCACCCAATAGTGTATTGTATCACAATCTAGTAGTTACATTTGAAAATTTTGTTCTAGGAAATTTTGTTTGAGCGCAATCATCAAACTTAATTAAAAAAGTCATTTAAGCCTTTTCACAGTGAGATCTATGCGATATGGCCGAGAAATGTAATTTTGATGTTAACTCCCAAACCGCTGCGCAGAAGTCAACCAAACTTCACCCATTAGTGTATTTTATCACAATCTAGTAGTTACATGTGGAAATTTGGTTCTAGGACATTTGATTTGAGCGCAATCCTCAAACTTAGGTCAAAAAAGCCATTTAAGCCTTTTCCCAGTGAGATCTATGCGATATGGCCGAGAAATGTAATTTTGATGTTAACTCCCAAACCGCTGCGCAGAAGTCAACCAAACTTCACCCAATAGTGTATTGTATCACAATCTAGTAGTTACATTTAAAAATTTTGTTCTAGGACATTTTGTTTGAACGCAATCATCAAACTTAATTAAAAAAGTCATTTAAGCCTTTTCACAGTGAGATCTATGCGATATGGCCGAGAAATGTAATTTTGATGTTAACTCCCAAACCGCTGCGCAGAAGTCAACCAAACTTCACCCATTAGTGTATTGTATCACAATCTAGTAGTTACATGTGGAAATTTGGTTATAGGACATTTGATTTGAGCGCAATCCTCAAACTTAGGTCAAAAAAGCCATTTAAGCCTTTTCACAGTGAGATCTATGCGATATGGCCGAGAAATGTAATTTTGATGTTAACTCCCAAACCGCTGCGCAGAAGTCAACCAAACTTCACCCATTAGTGTATTTTATCACAATCTAGTAGTTACATGTGGAAATTTGGTTCTAGGACATTTGATTTGAGCGCAATCCTCAAACTTAGGTCAAAAAAGCCATTTAAGCCTTTTCACAGTGAGATCTATGCGATATGGCCGAGAAATGTAATTTTGATGTTAACTCCCAAACCGCTGCGCAGAAGTCAACCAAACTTCACCCAATAGTGTATTGTATCACAATCTAGTAGTTACATTTAAAAATTTTGTTCTAGGACATTTTGTTTGAACGCAATCATCAAACTTAATTAAAAAAGTCATTTAAGCCTTTTCACAGTGAGATCTATGCGATATGGCCGAGAAATGTAATTTTGATGTTAACTCCCAAACCGCTGCGCAGAAGTCAACCAAACTTCACCCATTAGTGTATTTTATCACAATCTAGTAGTTACATGTGGAAATTTCGTTCTAGGACATTTGATTTGAGCGCAATCCTCAAACTTAGGTCAAAAAAGCCATTTAAGCCTTTTCACAGTGAGATCTATGCGATATGGCCGAGAAATGTAATTTTGATGTTAACTCCCAAACCGCTGCGCAGAAGTCAACCAAACTTCACCCAATAGTGTATTGTATCACATTCTAGTAGTTACATTTGAAAATTTCGTTCTAGGACATTTGGTTTGAGCGCAATCCTCAAACTTAGGTCAAAAAAGCCATTTAAGCCTTTTCACAGTGAGATCTATGCGATATGGCCGAGAAATGTAATTTTGATGTTAACTCCCAAACCGCTGCGCAGAAGTCAACCAAACTTCACCCAATAGTGTATTGTATCACAATCTAGTAGTTACATTTAAAAATTTTGTTCTAGGACATTTTGTTTGAACGCAATCATCAAACTTAATTAAAAAAGTCATTTAAGCCTTTTCACAGTGAGATCTATGCGATATGGCCGAGAAATGTAATTTTGATGTTAACTCCCAAACCGCTGCCATGAAGTCAACCAAACTTCACCCAATAGTGTATTGTATCACAATCTAGTAGTTACATTTGAAAATTTTGTTCTAGGACATTTTGTTTGAGCGCAATCCTCAAACTTAGGTCAAAAAAGCAATTTAAGCCTTTTCACAGTGAGATCTATGCGATATGGCCGAGAAATGTAATTTTGATGTTAACTCCCAAACCGCTGCGCAGAAGTCAACCAAACTTCACCCATTAGTGTATTGTATCACAATCTAGTAGTTACATGTGGAAATTTGGTTATAGGACATTTGATTTGAGCGCAATCCTCAAACTTAGGTCAAAAAAGCCATTTAAGCCTTTTCACAGTGAGATCTATGCGATATGGCCGAGAAATGTAATTTTGATGTTAACTCCCAAACCGCTGCGCAGAAGTAAACCAAACTTCACCCATTAGTGTATTGTATCACAATCTAGTAGTTACATGTGGAAATTTGGTTCTAGGACATTTGATTTGAGCGCAATCCTCAAACTTAGGTCAAAAAAGCCATTTAAGCCTTTTCACAGTGAGATCTATGCGATATGGCCGAGAAATGTAATTTTGATGTTAACTCCCAAACCGCTGCGCAGAAGTAAACCAAACTTCACCCATTAGTGTATTGTATCACAATCTAGTAGTTACATGTGGAAATTTGGTTCTAGGACATTTGATTTGAGCGCAATCCTCAAACTTAGGTCAAAAAAGCCATTTAAGCCTTTTCACAGTGAGATCTATGCGATATGGCCGAGAAATGTAATTTTGATGTTAACTCCCAAACCGCTGCGCAGAAGTCAACCAAACTTCACCCAATAGTGTATTGTATCACAATCTAGTAGTTACATTTGAAAATTTTGTTCTAGGACATTTTGTTTGAATGCAATCATCAAACTTAATTAAAAAAGTCATTTAAGCCTTTTCACAGTGAGATCTATGCGATATGGCCGAGAAATGTAATTTTGATGTTAACTCCCAAACCGCTGCGCAGAAGTCAACCAAACTTCACCCATTAGTGTATTTTATCACAATCTAGTAGTTACATGTGGAAATTTGGTTCTAGGACATTTGATTTGAGCGCAATCCTCAAACTTAGGTCAAAAAAGCCATTTAAGCCTTTTCACAGTGAGATCTATGCGATATGGCCGAGAAATGTAATTTTGATGTTAACTCCCAAACCGCTGCGCAGAAGTCAACCAAACTTCACCCAATAGTGTATTGTATCACAATCTAGTAGTTACATTTGAAAATTTTGTTCTAGGACATTTTGTTTGAACGCAATCATCAAACTTAATTAAAAAAGTCATTTAAGCCTTTTCACAGTGAGATCTATGCGATATGGCCGAGAAATGTAATTTTGATGTTAACTCCCAAACCGCTGCGCAGAAGTCAACCAAACTTCACCCAATAGTGTATTGTATCACAATCTAGTAGTTACATTTGAAAATTTTGTTCTAGGAAATTTTGTTTGAGCGCAATCATCAAACTTAATTAAAAAAGTCATTTAAGCCTTTTCACAGTGAGATCTATGCGATATGGCCGAGAAATGTAATTTTGATGTTAACTCCCAAACCGCTGCGCAGAAGTCAACCAAACTTCACCCATTAGTGTATTTTATCACAATCTAGTAGTTACATGTGGAAATTTGGTTCTAGGACATTTGATTTGAGCGCAATCCTCAAACTTAGGTCAAAAAAGCCATTTAAGCCTTTTCACAGTGAGATCTATGCGATATGGCCGAGAAATGTAATTTTGATGTTAACTCCCAAACCGCTGCGCAGAAGTCAACCAAACTTCACCCAATAGTGTATTGTATCACAATCTAGTAGTTACATTTAAAAATTTTGTTCTAGGACATTTTGTTTGAACGCAATCATCAAACTTAATTAAAAAAGTCATTTAAGCCTTTTCACAGTGAGATCTATGCGATATGGCCGAGAAATGTAATTTTGATGTTAACTCCCAAACCGCTGCGCAGAAGTCAACCAAACTTCACCCATTAGTGTATTGTATCACAATCTAGTAGTTACATGTGGAAATTTGGTTATAGGACATTTGATTTGAGCGCAATCCTCAAACTTAGGTCAAAAAAGCCATTTAAGCCTTTTCACAGTGAGATCTATGCGATATGGCCGAGAAATGTAATTTTGATGTTAACTCCCAAACCGCTGCGCAGAAGTCAACCAAATTTCACCCAATAGTGTATTGTATCACAATCTAGTAGTTACATTTGAAAATTTTGTTCTAGGAAATTTTGTTTGAGCGCAATCATCAAACTTAATTAAAAAAGTCATTTAAGCCTTTTCACAGTGAGATCTATGCGATATGGCCGAGAAATGTAATTTTTATGTTAACTCCCAAACCGCTGCGCAGAAGTCAACCAAACTTCACCCATTAGTGTATTTTATCACAATCTAGTAGTTACATGTGGAAATTTGGTTCTAGGACATTTGATTTGAGCGCAATCCTCAAACTTAGGTCAAAAAAGCCATTTAAGCCTTTTCACAGTGAGATCTATGCGATATGGCCGAGAAATGTAATTTTGATGTTAACTCCCAAACCGCTGCGCAGAAGTCAACCAAACTTCACCCAATAGTGTATTGTATCACATTCTAGTAGTTACATTTGAAAATTTCGTTCTAGGACATTTGGTTTGAGCGCAATCCTCAAACTTAGGTCAAAAAAGCCATTTAAGCCTTTTCACAGTGAGATCTATGCGATATGGCCGAGAAATGTAATTTTGATGTTAACTCCCAAACCGCTGCGCAGAAGTCAACCAAACTTCACCCAATAGTGTATTGTATCACAATCTAGTAGTTACATTTGAAAATTTTGTTCTAGGACATTTTGTTTGAACGCAATCATCAAACTTAATTAAAAAAGTCATTTAAGCCTTTTCACAGTGAGATCTATGCGATATGGCCGAGAAATGTAATTTTGATGTTAACTCCCAAACCGCTGCGCAGAAGTCAACCAAACTTCACCCAATAGTGTATTGTATCACAATCTAGTAGTTACATTTGAAAATTTTGTTCTAGGACATTTTGTTTGAGCGCAATCCTCAAACTTAGGTCAAAAAAGCCATTTAAGCCTTTTCACAGTGAGATCTATGTGATATGGCCGAGAAATGTAATTTTGATGTTAACTCCCAAACCGCTGCGCAGAAGTCAACCAAACTTCACCCAATAGTGTATTGTATCACAATCTAGTAGTTACATTTGAAAATTTTGTTCTAGGACATTTTGTTTGAACGCAATCATCAAACTTAATTAAAAAAGTCATTTAAGCCTTTTCACAGTGAGATCTATGCGATATGGCCGAGAAATGTAATTTTGATGTTAACTCCCAAACCGCTGCGCAGAAGTCAACCAAACTTCACCCAATAGTGTATTGTATCACAATCTAGTAGTTACATTTGAAAATTTTGTTCTAGGAAATTTTGTTTGAGCGCAATCATCAAACTTAATTAAAAAAGTCATTTAAGCCTTTTCACAGTGAGATCTATGCGATATGGCCGAGAATTGTAATTTTGATGTTAACTCCCAAACCGCTGCGCAGAAGTCAACCAAACTTCACCCATTAGTGTATTTTATCACAATCTAGTAGTTACATGTGGAAATTTGGTTCTAGGACATTTGATTTGAGCGCAATCCTCAAACTTAGGTCAAAAAAGCCATTTAAGCCTTTTCACAGTGAGATCTATGCGATATGGCCGAGAAATGTAATTTTGATGTTAACTCCCAAACCGCTGCGCAGAAGTCAACCAAACTTCACCCAATAGTGTATTGTATCACAATCTAGTAGTTACATTTAAAAATTTTGTTCTAGGACATTTTGTTTGAACGCAATCATCAAACTTAATTAAAAAAGTCATTTAAGCCTTTTCACAGTGAGATCTATGCGATATGGCCGAGAAATGTAATTTTGATGTTAACTCCCAAACCGCTGCGCAGAAGTCAACCAAACTTCACCCATTAGTGTATTGTATCACAATCTAGTAGTTACATTTGAAAATTTTGTTCTAGGACATTTTGTTTGAACGCAATCATCAAACTTAATTAAAAAAGTCATTTAAGCCTTTTCACAGTGAGATCTATGCGATATGGCCGAGAAATGTAATTTTGATGTTAACTCCCAAACCGCTGCGCAGAAGTCAACCAAACTTCACCCAATAGTGTATTGTATCACAATCTAGTAGTTACATTTGAAAATTTTGTTCTAGGAAATTTTGTTTGAGCGCAATCATCAAACTTAATTAAAAAAGTCATTTAAGCCTTTTCACAGTGAGATCTATGCGATATGGCCGAGAATTGTAATTTTGATGTTAACTCCCAAACCGCTGCGCAGAAGTCAACCAAACTTCACCCATTAGTGTATTTTATCACAATCTAGTAGTTACATGTGGAAATTTGGTTCTAGGACATTTGATTTGAGCGCAATCCTCAAACTTAGGTCAAAAAAGCCATTTAAGCCTTTTCACAGTGAGATCTATGCGATATGGCCGAGAAATGTAATTTTGATGTTAACTCCCAAACCGCTGCGCAGAAGTCAACCAAACTTCACCCAATAGTGTATTGTATCACAATCTAGTAGTTACATTTAAAAATTTTGTTCTAGGACATTTTGTTTGAACGCAATCATCAAACTTAATTAAAAAAGTCATTTAAGCCTTTTCACAGTGAGATCTATGCGATATGGCCGAGAAATGTAATTTTGATGTTAACTCCCAAACCGCTGCGCAGAAGTCAACCAAACTTCACCCATTAGTGTATTGTATCACAATCTAGTAGTTACATGTGGAAATTTGGTTATAGGACATTTGATTTGAGCGCAATCCTCAAACTTAGGTCAAAAAAGCCATTTAAGCCTTTTCACAGTGAGATCTATGCGATATGGCCGAGAAATGTAATTTTGATGTTAACTCCCAAACCGCTGCGCAGAAGTCAACCAAACTTCACCCAATAGTGTATTGTATCACAATCTAGTAGTTACATTTGAAAATTTTGTTCTAGGAAATTTTGTTTGAGCGCAATCATCAAACTTAATTAAAAAAGTCATTTAAGCCTTTTCACAGTGAGATCTATGCGATATGGCCGAGAAATGTAATTTTGATGTTAACTCCCAAACCGCTGCGCAGAAGTCAACCAAACTTCACCCATTAGTGTATTTTATCACAATCTAGTAGTTACATGTGGAAATTTGGTTCTAGGACATTTGATTTGAGCGCAATCCTCAAACTTAGGTCAAAAAAGCCATTTAAGCCTTTTCACAGTGAGATCTATGCGATATGGCCGAGAAATGTAATTTTGATGTTAACTCCCAAACCGCTGCGCAGAAGTCAACCAAACTTCACCCAATAGTGTATTGTATCACATTCTAGTAGTTACATTTGAAAATTTTGTTCTAGGACTGTTTGAACGCAATCATCAAACTTAATTAAAAAAGTCATTTAAGCCTTTTCACAGTGAGATCTATGCGATATGGCCGAGAAATGTAATTTTGATGTTAACTCCCAAACCGCTGCGCAGAAGTCAACCAAACTTCACCCAATAGTGTATTGTATCACAATCTAGTAGTTACATTTGAAAATTTTGTTCTAGGACATTTTGTTTGAGCGCAATCCTCAAACTTAGGTCAAAAAAGCCATTTAAGCCTTTTCACAGTGAGATCTATGCGATATGGCCGAGAAATGTAATTTTGATGTTAACTCCCAAACCGCTGCGCAGAAGTCAACCAAACTTCACCCAATAGTGTATTGTATCACAATCTAGTAGTTACATTTGAAAATTTTGTTCTAGGACATTTTGTTTGAACGCAATCATCAAACTTAATTAAAAAAGTCATTTAAGCCTTTTCACAGTGAGATCTATGCGATATGGCCGAGAAATGTAATTTTGATGTTAACTCCCAAACCGCTGCGCAGAAGTCAACCAAACTTCACCCAATAGTGTATTGTATCACAATCTAGTAGTTACATTTGAAAATTTTGTTCTAGGAAATTTTGTTTGAGCGCAATCATCAAACTTAATTAAAAAAGTCATTTAAGCCTTTTCACAGTGAGATCTATGCGATATGGCCGAGAAATGTAATTTTGATGTTAACTCCCAAACCGCTGCGCAGAAGTCAACCAAACTTCACCCATTAGTGTATTGTATCACAATCTAGTAGTTACATGTGGAAATTTGGTTATAGGACATTTGATTTGAGCGCAATCCTCAAACTTAGGTCAAAAAAGCCATTTAAGCCTTTTCACAGTGAGATCTATGCGATATGGCCGAGAAATGTAATTTTGATGTTAACTCCCAAACCGCTGCGCAGAAGTCAACCAAACTTCACCCAATAGTGTATTGTATCACAATCTAGTAGTTACATTTGAAAATTTTGTTCTAGGAAATTTTGTTTGAGCGCAATCATCAAACTTAATTAAAAAAGTCATTTAAGCCTTTTCACAGTGAGATCTATGCGATATGGCCGAGAAATGTAATTTTGATGTTAACTCCCAAACCGCTGCGCAGAAGTCAACCAAACTTCACCCATTAGTGCATTTTATCACAATCTAGTAGTTACATGTGGAAATTTGGTTCTAGGACATTTGATTTGAGCGCAATCCTCAAACTTAGGTCAAAAAAGCCATTTAAGCCTTTTCACAGTGAGATCTATGCGATATGGCCGAGAAATGTAATTTTGATGTTAACTCCCAAACCGCTGCGCAGAAGTCAACCAAACTTCACCCAATAGTGTATTGTATCACAATCTAGTAGTTACATTTGAAAATTTTGTTCTAGGAAATTTTGTTTGAGCGCAATCATCAAACTTAATTAAAAAAGTCATTTAAGCCTTTTCACAGTGAGATCTATGCGATATGGCCGAGAAATGTAATTTTGATGTTAACTCCCAAACCGCTGCGCAGAAGTCAACCAAACTTCACCCATTAGTGTATTTTATCACAATCTAGTAGTTACATGTGGAAATTTGGTTCTAGGACATTTGATTTGAGCGCAATCCTCAAACTTAGGTCAAAAAAGCCATTTAAGCCTTTTCACAGTGAGATCTATGCGATATGGCCGAGAAATGTAATTTTGATGTTAACTCCCAAACCGCTGCGCAGAAGTCAACCAAACTTCACCCAATAGTGTATTGTATCACAATCTAGTAGTTACATTTAAAAATTTTGTTCTAGGACATTTTGTTTGAACGCAATCATCAAACTTAATTAAAAAAGTCATTTAAGCCTTTTCACAGTGAGATCTATGCGATATGGCCGAGAAATGTAATTTTGATGTTAACTCCCAAACCGCTGCGCAGAAGTCAACCAAACTTCACCCATTAGTGTATTGTATCACAATCTAGTAGTTACGTGTGGAAATTTGGTTATAGGACATTTGATTTGAGCGCAATCCTCAAACTTAGGTCAAAAAAGCCATTTAAGCCTTTTCACAGTGAGATCTATGCGATATGGCCGAGAAATGTAATTTTGATGTTAACTCCCAAACCGCTGCGCAGAAGTCAACCAAACTTCACCCAATAGTGTATTGTATCACAATCTAGTAGTTACATTTGAAAATTTTGTTCTAGGAAATTTTGTTTGAGCGCAATCATCAAACTTAATTAAAAAAGTCATTTAAGCCTTTTCACAGTGAGATCTATGCGATATGGCCGAGAAATGTAATTTTGATGTTAACTCCCAAACCGCTGCGCAGAAGTCAACCAAACTTCACCCATTAGTGTATTTTATCACAATCTAGTAGTTACATGTGGAAATTTGGTTCTAGGACATTTGATTTGAGCGCAATCCTCAAACTTAGGTCAAAAAAGCCATTTAAGCCTTTTCACAGTGAGATCTATGCGATATGGCCGAGAAATGTAATTTTGATGTTAACTCCCAAACCGCTGCGCAGAAGTCAACCAAACTTCACCCAATAGTGTATTGTATCACAATCTAGTAGTTACATTTGAAAATTTTGTTCTAGGACATTTTGTTTGAACGCAATCATCAAACTTAATTAAAAAAGTCATTTAAGCCTTTTCACAGTGAGATCTATGCGATATGGCCGAGAAATGTAATTTTGATGTAACTCCCAAACCGCTGCGCAGAAGTCAACCAAACTTCACCCAATAGTGTATTGTATCACAATCTAGTAGTTACATTTGAAAATTTTGTTCTAGGAAATTTTGTTTGAGCGCAATCATCAAACTTAATTAAAAAAGTCATTTAAGCCTTTTCACAGTGAGATCTATGCGATATGGCCGAGAAATGTAATTTTGATGTTAACTCCCAAACCGCTGCGCAGAAGTCAACCAAACTTCACCCATTAGTGTATTTTATCACAATCTAGTAGTTACATGTGGAAATTTGGTTCTAGGACATTTGATTTGAGCGCAATCCTCAAACTTAGGTCAAAAAAGCCATTTAAGCCTTTTCACAGTGAGATCTATGCGATATGGCCGAGAAATGTAATTTTGATGTTAACTCCCAAACCGCTGCGCAGAAGTCAACCAAACTTCACCCAATAGTGTATTGTATCACAATCTAGTAGTTACATTTAAAAATTTTGTTCTAGGACATTTTGTTTGAACGCAATCATCAAACTTAATTAAAAAAGTCATTTAAGCCTTTTCACAGTGAGATCTATGCGATATGGCCGAGAAATGTAATTTTGATGTTAACTCCCAAACCGCTGCGCAGAAGTCAACCAAACTTCACCCATTAGTGTATTTTATCACAATCTAGTAGTTACATGTGGAAATTTGGTTATAGGACATTTGATTTGAGCGCAATCCTCAAACTTAGGTCAAAAAAGCCATTTAAGCCTTTTCACAGTGAGATCTATGCGATATGGCCGAGAAATGTAATTTTGATGTTAACTCCCAAACCGCTGCGCAGAAGTCAACCAAACTTCACCCAATAGTGTATTGTATCACAATCTAGTAGTTACATTTGAAAATTTTGTTCTAGGAAATTTTGTTTGAGCGCAATCATCAAACTTAATTAAAAAAGTCATTTAAGCCTTTTCACAGTGAGATCTATGCGATATGGCCGAGAAATGTAATTTTGATGTTAACTCCCAAACCGCTGCGCAGAAGTCAACCAAACTTCACCCATTAGTGTATTTTATCACAATCTAGTAGTTACATGTGGAAATTTGGTTCTAGGACATTTGATTTGAGCGCAATCCTCAAACTTAGGTCAAAAAAAGCCATTTAAGCCTTTTCACAGTGAGATCTATGCGATATGGCCGAGAAATGTAATTTTGATGTTAACTCCCAAACCGCTGCGCAGAAGTCAACCAAACTTCACCCAATAGTGTATTGTATCACAATCTAGTAGTTACATTTGAAAATTTTGTTCTAGGACATTTTGTTTGAACGCAATCATCAAACTTAATTAAAAAAGTCATTTAAGCCTTTTCACAGTGAGATCTATGCGATATGGCCGAGAAATGTAATTTTGATGTAACTCCCAAACCGCTGCGCAGAAGTCAACCAAACTTCACCCAATAGTGTATTGTATCACAATCTAGTAGTTACATTTGAAAATTTTGTTCTAGGAAATTTTGTTTGAGCGCAATCATCAAACTTAATTAAAAAAGTCATTTAAGCCTTTTCACAGTGAGATCTATGCGATATGGCCGAGAAATGTAATTTTTATGTTAACTCCCAAACCGCTGCGCAGAAGTCAACCAAACTTCACCCATTAGTGTATTTTATCACAATCTAGTAGTTACATGTGGAAATTTGGTTCTAGGACATTTGATTTGAGCGCAATCCTCAAACTTAGGTCAAAAAAGCCATTTAAGCCTTTTCACAGTGAGATCTATGCGATATGGCCGAGAAATGTAATTTTGATGTTAACTCCCAAACCGCTGCGCAGAGGTCAACCAAACTTCACCCAATAGTGTATTGTATCACATTCTAGTAGTTACATTTGAAAATTTCGTTCTAGGACATTTGGTTTGAGCGCAATCCTCAAACTTAGGTCAAAAAAGCCATTTAAGCCTTTTCACAGTGAGATCTATGCGATATGGCCGAGAAATGTAATTTTGATGTTAACTCCCAAACCGCTGCGCAGAAGTCAACCAAACTTCACCCAATAGTGTATTGTATCACAATCTAGTAGTTACATTTGAAAATTTTGTTCTAGGACATTTTGTTTGAACGCAATCATCAAACTTAATTAAAAAAGTCATTTAAGCCTTTTCACAGTGAGATCTATGCGATATGGCCGAGAAATGTAATTTTGATGTTAACTCCCAAACCGCTGCGCAGAAGTCAACCAAACTTCACCCAATAGTGTATTGTATCACAATCTAGTAGTTACATTTGAAAATTTTGTTCTAGGACATTTTGTTTGAGCGCAATCCTCAAACTTAGGTCAAAAAAGCCATTTAAGCCTTTTCACAGTGAGATCTATGTGATATGGCCGAGAAATGTAATTTTGATGTTAACTCCCAAACCGCTGCGCAGAAGTCAACCAAACTTCACCCAATAGTGTATTGTATCACAATCTAGTAGTTACATTTGAAAATTTTGTTCTAGGACATTTTGTTTGAACGCAATCATCAAACTTAATTAAAAAAGTCATTTAAGCCTTTTCACAGTGAGATCTATGCGATATGGCCGAGAAATGTAATTTTGATGTTAACTCCCAAACCGCTGCGCAGAAGTCAACCAAACTTCACCCAATAGTGTATTGTATCACAATCTAGTAGTTACATTTGAAAATTTTGTTCTAGGAAATTTTGTTTGAGCGCAATCATCAAACTTAATTAAAAAAGTCATTTAAGCCTTTTCACAGTGAGATCTATGCGATATGGCCGAGAATTGTAATTTTGATGTTAACTCCCAAACCGCTGCGCAGAAGTCAACCAAACTTCACCCATTAGTGTATTTTATCACAATCTAGTAGTTACATGTGGAAATTTGGTTCTAGGACATTTGATTTGAGCGCAATCCTCAAACTTAGGTCAAAAAAGCCATTTAAGCCTTTTCACAGTGAGATCTATGCGATATGGCCGAGAAATGTAATTTTGATGTTAACTCCCAAACCGCTGCGCAGAAGTCAACCAAACTTCACCCAATAGTGTATTGTATCACAATCTAGTAGTTACATTTAAAAATTTTGTTCTAGGACATTTTGTTTGAACGCAATCATCAAACTTAATTAAAAAAGTCATTTAAGCCTTTTCACAGTGAGATCTATGCGATATGGCCGAGAAATGTAATTTTGATGTTAACTCCCAAACCGCTGCGCAGAAGTCAACCAAACTTCACCCATTAGTGTATTGTATCACAATCTAGTAGTTACATTTGAAAATTTTGTTCTAGGACATTTTGTTTGAACGCAATCATCAAACTTAATTAAAAAAGTCATTTAAGCCTTTTCACAGTGAGATCTATGCGATATGGCCGAGAAATGTAATTTTGATGTTAACTCCCAAACCGCTGCGCAGAAGTCAACCAAACTTCACCCAATAGTGTATTGTATCACAATCTAGTAGTTACATTTGAAAATTTTGTTCTAGGAAATTTTGTTTGAGCGCAATCATCAAACTTAATTAAAAAAGTCATTTAAGCCTTTTCACAGTGAGATCTATGCGATATGGCCGAGAATTGTAATTTTGATGTTAACTCCCAAACCGCTGCGCAGAAGTCAACCAAACTTCACCCATTAGTGTATTTTATCACAATCTAGTAGTTACATGTGGAAATTTGGTTCTAGGACATTTGATTTGAGCGCAATCCTCAAACTTAGGTCAAAAAAGCCATTTAAGCCTTTTCACAGTGAGATCTATGCGATATGGCCGAGAAATGTAATTTTGATGTTAACTCCCAAACCGCTGCGCAGAAGTCAACCAAACTTCACCCAATAGTGTATTGTATCACAATCTAGTAGTTACATTTAAAAATTTTGTTCTAGGACATTTTGTTTGAACGCAATCATCAAACTTAATTAAAAAAGTCATTTAAGCCTTTTCACAGTGAGATCTATGCGATATGGCCGAGAAATGTAATTTTGATGTTAACTCCCAAACCGCTGCGCAGAAGTCAACCAAACTTCACCCATTAGTGTATTGTATCACAATCTAGTAGTTACGTGTGGAAATTTGGTTATAGGACATTTGATTTGAGCGCAATCCTCAAACTTAGGTCAAAAAAGCCATTTAAGCCTTTTCACAGTGAGATCTATGCGATATGGCCGAGAAATGTAATTTTGATGTTAACTCCCAAACCGCTGCGCAGAAGTCAACCAAACTTCACCCAATAGTGTATTGTATCACAATCTAGTAGTTACATTTGAAAATTTTGTTCTAGGAAATTTTGTTTGAGCGCAATCATCAAACTTAATTAAAAAAGTCATTTAAGCCTTTTCACAGTGAGATCTATGCGATATGGCCGAGAAATGTAATTTTGATGTTAACTCCCAAACCGCTGCGCAGAAGTCAACCAAACTTCACCCATTAGTGTATTTTATCACAATCTAGTAGTTACATGTGGAAATTTGGTTCTAGGACATTTGATTTGAGCGCAATCCTCAAACTTAGGTCAAAAAAGCCATTTAAGCCTTTTCACAGTGAGATCTATGCGATATGGCCGAGAAATGTAATTTTGATGTTAACTCCCAAACCGCTGCGCAGAAGTCAACCAAACTTCACCCAATAGTGTATTGTATCACATTCTAGTAGTTACATTTGAAAATTTCGTTCTAGGACATTTGGTTTGAGCGCAATCCTCAAACTTAGGTCAAAAAAGCCATTTAAGCCTTTTCACAGTGAGATCTATGCGATATGGCCGAGAAATGTAATTTTGATGTTAACTCCCAAACCGCTGCGCAGAAGTCAACCAAACTTCACCCAATAGTGTATTGTATCACAATCTAGTAGTTACATTTGAAAATTTTGTTCTAGGACATTTTGTTTGAACGCAATCATCAAACTTAATTAAAAAAGTCATTTAAGCCTTTTCACAGTGAGATCTATGCGATATGGCCGAGAAATGTAATTTTGATGTTAACTCCCAAACCGCTGCGCAGAAGTCAACCAAACTTCACCCAATAGTGTATTGTATCACAATCTAGTAGTTACATTTGAAAATTTTGTTCTAGGACATTTTGTTTGAGCGCAATCCTCAAACTTAGGTCAAAAAAGCCATTTAAGCCTTTTCACAGTGAGATCTATGTGATATGGCCGAGAAATGTAATTTTGATGTTAACTCCCAAACCGCTGCGCAGAAGTCAACCAAACTTCACCCAATAGTGTATTGTATCACAATCTAGTAGTTACATTTGAAAATTTTGTTCTAGGACATTTTGTTTGAACGCAATCATCAAACTTAATTAAAAAAGTCATTTAAGCCTTTTCACAGTGAGATCTATGCGATATGGCCGAGAAATGTAATTTTGATGTTAACTCCCAAACCGCTGCGCAGAAGTCAACCAAACTTCACCCAATAGTGTATTGTATCACAATCTAGTAGTTACATTTGAAAATTTTGTTCTAGGAAATTTTGTTTGAGCGCAATCATCAAACTTAATTAAAAAAGTCATTTAAGCCTTTTCACAGTGAGATCTATGCGATATGGCCGAGAATTGTAATTTTGATGTTAACTCCCAAACCGCTGCGCAGAAGTCAACCAAACTTCCCCCATTAGTGTATTTTATCACAATCTAGTAGTTACATGTGGAAATTTGGTTCTAGGACATTTGATTTGAGCGCAATCCTCAAACTTAGGTCAAAAAAGCCATTTAAGCCTTTTCACAGTGAGATCTATGCGATATGGCCGAGAAATGTAATTTTGATGTTAACTCCCAAACCGCTGCGCAGAAGTCAACCAAACTTCACCCAATAGTGTATTGTATCACAATCTAGTAGTTACATTTAAAAATTTTGTTCTAGGACATTTTGTTTGAACGCAATCATCAAACTTAATTAAAAAAGTCATTTAAGCCTTTTCACAGTGAGATCTATGCGATATGGCCGAGAAATGTAATTTTGATGTTAACTCCCAAACCGCTGCGCAGAAGTCAACCAAACTTCACCCATTAGTGTATTGTATCACAATCTAGTAGTTACATTTGAAAATTTTGTTCTAGGACATTTTGTTTGAACGCAATCATCAAACTTAATTAAAAAAGTCATTTAAGCCTTTTCACAGTGAGATCTATGCGATATGGCCGAGAAATGTAATTTTGATGTTAACTCCCAAACCGCTGCGCAGAAGTCAACCAAACTTCACCCAATAGTGTATTGTATCACAATCTAGTAGTTACATTTGAAAATTTTGTTCTAGGAAATTTTGTTTGAGCGCAATCATCAAACTTAATTAAAAAAGTCATTTAAGCCTTTTCACAGTGAGATCTATGCGATATGGCCGAGAATTGTAATTTTGATGTTAACTCCCAAACCGCTGCGCAGAAGTCAACCAAACTTCACCCATTAGTGTATTTTATCACAATCTAGTAGTTACATGTGGAAATTTGGTTCTAGGACATTTGATTTGAGCGCAATCCTCAAACTTAGGTCAAAAAAGCCATTTAAGCCTTTTCACAGTGAGATCTATGCGATATGGCCGAGAAATGTAATTTTGATGTTAACTCCCAAACCGCTGCGCAGAAGTCAACCAAACTTCACCCAATAGTGTATTGTATCACAATCTAGTAGTTACATTTAAAAATTTTGTTCTAGGACATTTTGTTTGAACGCAATCATCAAACTTAATTAAAAAAGTCATTTAAGCCTTTTCACAGTGAGATCTATGCGATATGGCCGAGAAATGTAATTTTGATGTTAACTCCCAAACCGCTGCGCAGAAGTCAACCAAACTTCACCCATTAGTGTATTGTATCACAATCTAGTAGTTACATGTGGAAATTTGGTTATAGGACATTTGATTTGAGCGCAATCCTCAAACTTAGGTCAAAAAAGCCATTTAAGCCTTTTCACAGTGAGATCTATGCGATATGGCCGAGAAATGTAATTTTGATGTTAACTCCCAAACCGCTGCGCAGAAGTCAACCAAACTTCACCCAATAGTGTATTGTATCACAATCTAGTAGTTACATTTGAAAATTTTGTTCTAGGAAATTTTGTTTGAGCGCAATCATCAAACTTAATTAAAAAAGTCATTTAAGCCTTTTCACAGTGAGATCTATGCGATATGGCCGAGAAATGTAATTTTGATGTTAACTCCCAAACCGCTGCGCAGAAGTCAACCAAACTTCACCCATTAGTGTATTTTATCACAATCTAGTAGTTACATGTGGAAATTTGGTTCTAGGACATTTGATTTGAGCGCAATCCTCAAACTTAGGTCAAAAAAGCCATTTAAGCCTTTTCACAGTGAGATCTATGCGATATGGCCGAGAAATGTAATTTTGATGTTAACTCCCAAACCGCTGCGCAGAAGTCAACCAAACTTCACCCAATAGTGTATTGTATCACAATCTAGTAGTTACATTTGAAAATTTTGTTCTAGGACATTTTGTTTGAGCGCAATCCTCAAACTTAGGTCAAAAAAGCCATTTAAGCCTTTTCACAGTGAGATCTATGTGATATGGCCGAGAAATGTAATTTTGATGTTAACTCCCAAACCGCTGCGCAGAAGTCAACCAAACTTCACCCAATAGTGTATTGTATCACAATCTAGTAGTTACATTTGAAAATTTTGTTCTAGGACATTTTGTTTGAACGCAATCATCAAACTTAATTAAAAAAGTCATTTAAGCCTTTTCACAGTGAGATCTATGCGATATGGCCGAGAAATGTAATTTTGATGTTAACTCCCAAACCGCTGCGCAGAAGTCAACCAAACTTCACCCAATAGTGTATTGTATCACAATCTAGTAGTTACATTTGAAAATTTTGTTCTAGGAAATTTTGTTTGAGCGCAATCATCAAACTTAATTAAAAAAGTCATTTAAGCCTTTTCACAGTGAGATCTATGCGATATGGCCGAGAATTGTAATTTTGATGTTAACTCCCAAACCGCTGCGCAGAAGTCAACCAAACTTCACCCATTAGTGTATTTTATCACAATCTAGTAGTTACATGTGGAAATTTGGTTCTAGGACATTTGATTTGAGCGCAATCCTCAAACTTAGGTCAAAAAAGCCATTTAAGCCTTTTCACAGTGAGATCTATGCGATATGGCCGAGAAATGTAATTTTGATGTTAACTCCCAAACCGCTGCGCAGAAGTCAACCAAACTTCACCCAATAGTGTATTGTATCACAATCTAGTAGTTACATTTAAAAATTTTGTTCTAGGACATTTTGTTTGAACGCAATCATCAAACTTAATTAAAAAAGTCATTTAAGCCTTTTCACAGTGAGATCTATGCGATATGGCCGAGAAATGTAATTTTGATGTTAACTCCCAAACCGCTGCGCAGAAGTCAACCAAACTTCACCCATTAGTGTATTGTATCACAATCTAGTAGTTACATTTGAAAATTTTGTTCTAGGACATTTTGTTTGAACGCAATCATCAAACTTAATTAAAAAAGTCATTTAAGCCTTTTCACAGTGAGATCTATGCGATATGGCCGAGAAATGTAATTTTGATGTTAACTCCCAAACCGCTGCGCAGAAGTCAACCAAACTTCACCCAATAGTGTATTGTATCACAATCTAGTAGTTACATTTGAAAATTTTGTTCTAGGAAATTTTGTTTGAGCGCAATCATCAAACTTAATTAAAAAAGTCATTTAAGCCTTTTCACAGTGAGATCTATGCGATATGGCCGAGAATTGTAATTTTGATGTTAACTCCCAAACCGCTGCGCAGAAGTCAACCAAACTTCACCCATTAGTGTATTTTATCACAATCTAGTAGTTACATGTGGAAATTTGGTTCTAGGACATTTGATTTGAGCGCAATCCTCAAACTTAGGTCAAAAAAGCCATTTAAGCCTTTTCACAGTGAGATCTATGCGATATGGCCGAGAAATGTAATTTTGATGTTAACTCCCAAACCGCTGCGCAGAAGTCAACCAAACTTCACCCAATAGTGTATTGTATCACAATCTAGTAGTTACATTTAAAAATTTTGTTCTAGGACATTTTGTTTGAACGCAATCATCAAACTTAATTAAAAAAGTCATTTAAGCCTTTTCACAGTGAGATCTATGCGATATGGCCGAGAAATGTAATTTTGATGTTAACTCCCAAACCGCTGCGCAGAAGTCAACCAAACTTCACCCATTAGTGTATTGTATCACAATCTAGTAGTTACATGTGGAAATTTGGTTATAGGACATTTGATTTGAGCGCAATCCTCAAACTTAGGTCAAAAAAGCCATTTAAGCCTTTTCACAGTGAGATCTATGCGATATGGCCGAGAAATGTAATTTTGATGTTAACTCCCAAACCGCTGCGCAGAAGTCAACCAAACTTCACCCAATAGTGTATTGTATCACAATCTAGTAGTTACATTTGAAAATTTTGTTCTAGGAAATTTTGTTTGAGCGCAATCATCAAACTTAATTAAAAAAGTCATTTAAGCCTTTTCACAGTGAGATCTATGCGATATGGCCGAGAAATGTAATTTTGATGTTAACTCCCAAACCGCTGCGCAGAAGTCAACCAAACTTCACCCATTAGTGTATTTTATCACAATCTAGTAGTTACATGTGGAAATTTGGTTCTAGGACATTTGATTTGAGCGCAATCCTCAAACTTAGGTCAAAAAAGCCATTTAAGCCTTTTCACAGTGAGATCTATGCGATATGGCCGAGAAATGTAATTTTGATGTTAACTCCCAAACCGCTGCGCAGAAGTCAACCAAACTTCACCCAATAGTGTATTGTATCACATTCTAGTAGTTACATTTGAAAATTTTGTTCTAGGACATTTTGTATGAACGCAATCATCAAACTTAATTAAAAAAGTCATTTAAGCCTTTTCACAGTGAGATCTATGCGATATGGCCGAGAAATGTAATTTTGATGTTAACTCCCAAACCGCTGCGCAGAAGTCAACCAAACTTCACCCAATAGTGTATTGTATCACAATCTAGTAGTTACATTTGAAAATTTTGTTCTAGGAAATTTTGTTTGAGCGCAATCATCAAACTTAATTAAAAAAGTCATTTAAGCCTTTTCACAGTGAGATCTATGCGATATGGCCGAGAAATGTAATTTTGATGTTAACTCCCAAACCGCTGCGCAGAAGTCAACCAAACTTCACCCATTAGTGTATTTTATCACAATCTAGTAGTTACATGTGGAAATTTGGTTCTAGGACATTTGATTTGAGCGCAATCCTCAAACTTAGGTCAAAAAAGCCATTTAAGCCTTTTCACAGTGAGATCTATGCGATATGGCCGAGAAATGTAATTTTGATGTTAACTCCCAAACCGCTGCGCAGAAGTCAACCAAACTTCACCCAATAGTGTATTGTATCACAATCTAGTAGTTACATTTAAAAATTTTGTTCTAGGACATTTTGTTTGAACGCAATCATCAAACTTAATTAAAAAAGTCATTTAAGCCTTTTCACAGTGAGATCTATGCGATATGGCCGAGAAATGTAATTTTGATGTTAACTCCCAAACCGCTGCGCAGAAGTCAACCAAACTTCACCCATTAGTGTATTGTATCACAATCTAGTAGTTACGTGTGGAAATTTGGTTATAGGACATTTGATTTGAGCGCAATCCTCAAACTTAGGTCAAAAAAGCCATTTAAGCCTTTTCACAGTGAGATCTATGCGATATGGCCGAGAAATGTAATTTTGATGTTAACTCCCAAACCGCTGCGCAGAAGTCAACCAAACTTCACCCAATAGTGTATTGTATCACAATCTAGTAGTTACATTTGAAAATTTTGTTCTAGGAAATTTTGTTTGAGCGCAATCATCAAACTTAATTAAAAAAGTCATTTAAGCCTTTTCACAGTGAGATCTATGCGATATGGCCGAGAAATGTAATTTTTATGTTAACTCCCAAACCGCTGCGCAGAAGTCAACCAAACTTCACCCATTAGTGTATTTTATCACAATCTAGTAGTTACATGTGGAAATTTGGTTCTAGGACATTTGATTTGAGCGCAATCCTCAAACTTAGGTCAAAAAAGCCATTTAAGCCTTTTCACAGTGAGATCTATGCGATATGGCCGAGAAATGTAATTTTGATGTTAACTCCCAAACCGCTGCGCAGAAGTCAACCAAACTTCACCCAATAGTGTATTGTATCACAATCTAGTAGTTACATTTGAAAATTTTGTTCTAGGACATTTTGTTTGAACGCAATCATCAAACTTAATTAAAAAAGTCATTTAAGCCTTTTCACAGTGAGATCTATGCGATATGGCCGAGAAATGTAATTTTGATGTTAACTCCCAAACCGCTGCGCAGAAGTCAACCAAACTTCACCCAATAGTGTATTGTATCACAATCTAGTAGTTACATTTGAAAATTTTGTTCTAGGAAATTTTGTTTGAGCGCAATCATCAAACTTAATTAAAAAAGTCATTTAAGCCTTTTCACAGTGAGATCTATGCGATATGGCCGAGAAATGTAATTTTGATGTTAACTCCCAAACCGCTGCGCAGAAGTCAACCAAACTTCACCCATTAGTGTATTTTATCACAATCTAGTAGTTACATGTGGAAATTTGGTTCTAGGACATTTGATTTGAGCGCAATCCTCAAACTTAGGTCAAAAAAGCCATTTAAGCCTTTTCACAGTGAGATCTATGCGATATGGCCGAGAAATGTAATTTTGATGTTAACTCCCAAACCGCTGCGCAGAAGTCAACCAAACTTCACCCAATAGTGTATTGTATCACAATCTAGTAGTTACATTTGAAAATTTTGTTCTAGGACATTTTGTTTGAACGCAATCATCAAACTTAATTAAAAAAGTCATTTAAGCCTTTTCACAGTGAGATCTATGCGATATGGCCGAGAAATGTAATTTTGATGTTAACTCCCAAACCGCTGCGCAGAAGTCAACCAAACTTCACCCAATAGTGTATTGTATCACAATCTAGTAGTTACATTTGAAAATTTTGTTCTAGGAAATTTTGTTTGAGCGCAATCATCAAACTTAATTAAAAAAGTCATTTAAGCCTTTTCACAGTGAGATCTATGCGATATGGCCGAGAAATGTAATTTTGATGTTAACTCCCAAACCGCTGCGCAGAAGTCAACCAAACTTCACCCATTAGTGTATTTTATCACAATCTAGTAGTTACATGTGGAAATTTGGTTCTAGGACATTTGATTTGAGCGCAATCCTCAAACTTAGGTCAAAAAAGCCATTTAAGCCTTTTCACAGTGAGATCTATGCGATATGGCCGAGAAATGTAATTTTGATGTTAACTCCCAAACCGCTGCGCAGAAGTCAACCAAACTTCACCCAATAGTGTATTGTATCACAATCTAGTAGTTACATTTAAAAATTTTGTTCTAGGACATTTTGTTTGAACGCAATCATCAAACTTAATTAAAAAAGTCATTTAAGCCTTTTCACAGTGAGATCTATGCGATATGGCCGAGAAATGTAATTTTGATGTTAACTCCCAAACCGCTGCGCAGAAGTCAACCAAACTTCACCCAATAGTGTATTGTATCACAATCTAGTAGTTACATTTGAAAATTTTGTTCTAGGACATTTTGTTTGAGCGCAATCCTCAAACTTAGGTCAAAAAAGCCATTTAAGCCTTTTCACAGTGAGATCTATGCGATATGGCCGAGAAATGTAATTTTGATGTTAACTCCCAAACCGCTGCGCAGAAGTCAACCAAACTTCACCCAATAGTGTATTGTATCACAATCTAGTAGTTACATTTGAAAATTTTGTTCTAGGACATTTTGTTTGAACGCAATCATCAAACTTAATTAAAAAAGTCATTTAAGCCTTTTCACAGTGAGATCTATGCGATATGGCCGAGAAATGTAATTTTGATGTTAACTCCCAAACCGCTGCGCAGAAGTCAACCAAACTTCACCCAATAGTGTATTGTATCACAATCTAGTAGTTACATTTGAAAATTTTGTTCTAGGAAATTTTGTTTGAGCGCAATCATCAAACTTAATTAAAAAAGTCATTTAAGCCTTTTCACAGTGAGATCTATGCGATATGGCCGAGAAATGTAATTTTGATGTTAACTCCCAAACCGCTGCGCAGAAGTCAACCAAACTTCACCCATTAGTGTATTGTATCACAATCTAGTAGTTACATGTGGAAATTTGGTTATAGGACATTTGATTTGAGCGCAATCCTCAAACTTAGGTCAAAAAAGCCATTTAAGCCTTTTCACAGTGAGATCTATGCGATATGGCCGAGAAATGTAATTTTGATGTTAACTCCCAAACCGCTGCGCAGAAGTCAACCAAACTTCACCCAATAGTGTATTGTATCACAATCTAGTAGTTACATTTGAAAATTTTGTTCTAGGACATTTTGTTTGAACGCAATCATCAAACTTAATTAAAAAAGTCATTTAAGCCTTTTCACAGTGAGATCTATGCGATATGGCCGAGAAATGTAATTTTGATGTTAACTCCCAAACCGCTGCGCAGAAGTCAACCAAACTTCACCCAATAGTGTATTGTATCACAATCTAGTAGTTACATTTGAAAATTTTGTTCTAGGAAATTTTGTTTGAGCGCAATCATCAAACTTAATTAAAAAAGTCATTTAAGCCTTTTCACAGTGAGATCTATGCGATATGGCCGAGAAATGTAATTTTGATGTTAACTCCCAAACCGCTGCGCAGAAGTCAACCAAACTTCACCCATTAGTGTATTTTATCACAATCTAGTAGTTACATGTGGAAATTTGGTTCTAGGACATTTGATTTGAGCGCAATCCTCAAACTTAGGTCAAAAAAGCCATTTAAGCCTTTTCACAGTGAGATCTATGCGATATGGCCGAGAAATGTAATTTTGATGTTAACTCCCAAACCGCTGCGCAGAAGTCAACCAAACTTCACCCAATAGTGTATTGTATCACAATCTAGTAGTTACATTTAAAAATTTTGTTCTAGGACATTTTGTTTGAACGCAATCATCAAACTTAATTAAAAAAGTCATTTAAGCCTTTTCACAGTGAGATCTATGCGATATGGCCGAGAAATGTAATTTTGATGTTAACTCCCAAACCGCTGCGCAGAAGTCAACCAAACTTCACCCAATAGTGTATTGTATCACAATCTAGTAGTTACATTTGAAAATTTTGTTCTAGGACATTTTGTTTGAGCGCAATCCTCAAACTTAGGTCAAAAAAGCCATTTAAGCCTTTTCACAGTGAGATCTATGCGATATGGCCGAGAAATGTAATTTTGATGTTAACTCCCAAACCGCTGCGCAGAAGTCAACCAAACTTCACCCAATAGTGTATTGTATCACAATCTAGTAGTTACATTTGAAAATTTTGTTCTAGGACATTTTGTTTGAACGCAATCATCAAACTTAATTAAAAAAGTCATTTAAGCCTTTTCACAGTGAGATCTATGCGATATGGCCGAGAAATGTAATTTTGATGTTAACTCCCAAACCGCTGCGCAGAAGTCAACCAAACTTCACCCAATAGTGTATTGTATCACAATCTAGTAGTTACATTTGAAAATTTTGTTCTAGGAAATTTTGTTTGAGCGCAATCATCAAACTTAATTAAAAAAGTCATTTAAGCCTTTTCACAGTGAGATCTATGCGATATGGCCGAGAAATGTAATTTTGATGTTAACTCCCAAACCGCTGCGCAGAAGTCAACCAAACTTCACCCATTAGTGTATTGTATCACAATCTAGTAGTTACATGTGGAAATTTGGTTATAGGACATTTGATTTGAGCGCAATCCTCAAACTTAGTTCAAAAAAGCCATTTAAGCCTTTTCACAGTGAGATCTATGCGATATGGCCGAGAAATGTAATTTTGATGTTAACTCCCAAACCGCTGCGCAGAAGTCAACCAAACTTCACCCAATAGTGTATTGTATCACAATCTAGTAGTTACATTTGAAAATTTTGTTCTAGGAAATTTTGTTTGAGCGCAATCATCAAACTTAATTAAAAAAGTCATTTAAGCCTTTTCACAGTGAGATCTATGCGATATGGCCGAGAAATGTAATTTTGATGTTAACTCCCAAACCGCTGCGCAGAAGTCAACCAAACTTCACCCATTAGTGCATTTTATCACAATCTAGTAGTTACATGTGGAAATTTGGTTCTAGGACATTTGATTTGAGCGCAATCCTCAAACTTAGGTCAAAAAAGCCATTTAAGCCTTTTCACAGTGAGATCTATGCGATATGGCCGAGAAATGTAATTTTGATGTTAACTCCCAAACCGCTGCGCAGAAGTCAACCAAACTTCACCCAATAGTGTATTGTATCACAATCTAGTAGTTACATTTAAAAATTTTGTTCTAGGACATTTTGTTTGAACGCAATCATCAAACTTAATTAAAAAAGTCATTTAAGCCTTTTCACAGTGAGATCTATGCGATATGGCCGAGAAATGTAATTTTGATGTTAACTCCCAAACCGCTGCGCAGAAGTCAACCAAACTTCACCCATTAGTGTATTGTATCACAATCTAGTAGTTACGTGTGGAAATTTGGTTATAGGACATTTGATTTGAGCGCAATCCTCAAACTTAGGTCAAAAAAGCCATTTAAGCCTTTTCACAGTGAGATCTATGCGATATGGCCGAGAAATGTAATTTTGATGTTAACTCCCAAACCGCTGCGCAGAAGTCAACCAAACTTCACCCAATAGTGTATTGTATCACAATCTAGTAGTTACATTTGAAAATTTTGTTCTAGGAAATTTTGTTTGAGCGCAATCATCAAACTTAATTAAAAAAGTCATTTAAGCCTTTTCACAGTGAGATCTATGCGATATGGCCGAGAAATGTAATTTTGATGTTAACTCCCAAACCGCTGCGCAGAAGTCAACCAAACTTCACCCATTAGTGTATTTTATCACAATCTAGTAGTTACATGTGGAAATTTGGTTCTAGGACATTTGATTTGAGCGCAATCCTCAAACTTAGGTCAAAAAAGCCATTTAAGCCTTTTCACAGTGAGATCTATGCGATATGGCCGAGAAATGTAATTTTGATGTTAACTCCCAAACCGCTGCGCAGAAGTCAACCAAACTTCACCCAATAGTGTATTGTATCACAATCTAGTAGTTACATTTGAAAATTTTGTTCTAGGACATTTTGTTTGAACGCAATCATCAAACTTAATTAAAAAAGTCATTTAAGCCTTTTCACAGTGAGATCTATGCGATATGGCCGAGAAATGTAATTTTGATGTAACTCCCAAACCGCTGCGCAGAAGTCAACCAAACTTCACCCAATAGTGTATTGTATCACAATCTAGTAGTTACATTTGAAAATTTTGTTCTAGGAAATTTTGTTTGAGCGCAATCATCAAACTTAATTAAAAAAGTCATTTAAGCCTTTTCACAGTGAGATCTATGCGATATGGCCGAGAAATGTAATTTTGATGTTAACTCCCAAACCGCTGCGCAGAAGTCAACCAAACTTCACCCATTAGTGTATTTTATCACAATCTAGTAGTTACATGTGGAAATTTGGTTCTAGGACATTTGATTTGAGCGCAATCCTCAAACTTAGGTCAAAAAAGCCATTTAAGCCTTTTCACAGTGAGATCTATGCGATATGGCCGAGAAATGTAATTTTGATGTTAACTCCCAAACCGCTGCGCAGAAGTCAACCAAACTTCACCCAATAGTGTATTGTATCACAATCTAGTAGTTACATTTAAAAATTTTGTTCTAGGACATTTTGTTTGAACGCAATCATCAAACTTAATTAAAAAAGTCATTTAAGCCTTTTCACAGTGAGATCTATGCGATATGGCCGAGAAATGTAATTTTGATGTTAACTCCCAAACCGCTGCGCAGAAGTCAACCAAACTTCACCCATTAGTGTATTGTATCACAATCTAGTAGTTACATGTGGAAATTTGGTTATAGGACATTTGATTTGAGCGCAATCCTCAAACTTAGGTCAAAAAAGCCATTTAAGCCTTTTCACAGTGAGATCTATGCGATATGGCCGAGAAATGTAATTTTGATGTTAACTCCCAAACCGCTGCGCAGAAGTCAACCAAACTTCACCCATTAGTGTATTGTATCACAATCTAGTAGTTACATTTGAAAATTTTGTTCTAGGAAATTTTGTTTGAGCGCAATCATCAAACTTAATTAAAAAAGTCATTTAAGCCTTTTCACAGTGAGATCTATGCGATATGGCCGAGAAATGTAATTTTGATGTTAACTCCCAAACCGCTGCGCAGAAGTCAACCAAACTTCACCCATTAGTGTATTTTATCACAATCTAGTAGTTACATGTGGAAATTTGGTTCTAGGACATTTGATTTGAGCGCAATCCTCAAACTTAGGTCAAAAAAGCCATTTAAGCCTTTTCACAGTGAGATCTATGCGATATGGCCGAGAAATGTAATTTTGATGTTAACTCCCAAACCGCTGCGCAGAAGTCAACCAAACTTCACCCAATAGTGTATTGTATCACATTCTAGTAGTTACATTTGAAAATTTTGTTCTAGGACATTTTGTATGAACGCAATCATCAAACTTAATTAAAAAAGTCATTTAAGCCTTTTCACAGTGAGATCTATGCGATATGGCCGAGAAATGTAATTTTGATGTTAACTCCCAAACCGCTGCGCAGAAGTCAACCAAACTTCACCCAATAGTGTATTGTATCACAATCTAGTAGTTACATTTGAAAATTTTGTTCTAGGAAATTTTGTTTGAGCGCAATCATCAAACTTAATTAAAAAAGTCATTTAAGCCTTTTCACAGTGAGATCTATGCGATATGGCCGAGAATTGTAATTTTGATGTTAACTCCCAAACCGCTGCGCAGAAGTCAACCAAACTTCACCCATTAGTGTATTTTATCACAATCTAGTAGTTACATGTGGAAATTTGGTTCTAGGACATTTGATTTGAGCGCAATCCTCAAACTTAGGTCAAAAAAGCCATTTAAGCCTTTTCACAGTGAGATCTATGCGATATGGCCGAGAAATGTAATTTTGATGTTAACTCCCAAACCGCTGCGCAGAAGTCAACCAAACTTCACCCAATAGTGTATTGTATCACAATCTAGTAGTTACATTTAAAAATTTTGTTCTAGGACATTTTGTTTGAACGCAATCATCAAACTTAATTAAAAAAGTCATTTAAGCCTTTTCACAGTGAGATCTATGCGATATGGCCGAGAAATGTAATTTTGATGTTAACTCCCAAACCGCTGCGCAGAAGTCAACCAAACTTCACCCATTAGTGTATTGTATCACAATCTAGTAGTTACGTGTGGAAATTTGGTTATAGGACATTTGATTTGAGCGCAATCCTCAAACTTAGGTCAAAAAAGCCATTTAAGCCTTTTCACAGTGAGATCTATGCGATATGGCCGAGAAATGTAATTTTGATGTTAACTCCCAAACCGCTGCGCAGAAGTCAACCAAACTTCACCCAATAGTGTATTGTATCACAATCTAGTAGTTACATTTGAAAATTTTGTTCTAGGAAATTTTGTTTGAGCGCAATCATCAAACTTAATTAAAAAAGTCATTTAAGCCTTTTCACAGTGAGATCTATGCGATATGGCCGAGAAATGTAATTTTGATGTTAACTCCCAAACCGCTGCGCAGAAGTCAACCAAACTTCACCCATTAGTGTATTTTATCACAATCTAGTAGTTACATGTGGAAATTTGGTTCTAGGACATTTGATTTGAGCGCAATCCTCAAACTTAGGTCAAAAAAAAGCCATTTAAGCCTTTTCACAGTGAGATCTATGCGATATGGCCGAGAAATGTAATTTTGATGTTAACTCCCAAACCGCTGCGCAGAAGTCAACCAAACTTCACCCAATAGTGTATTGTATCACATTCTAGTAGTTACATTTGAAAATTTCGTTCTAGGACATTTGGTTTGAGCGCAATCCTCAAACTTAGGTCAAAAAAGCCATTTAAAGCCTTTTCACAGTGAGATCTATGCGATATGGCCGAGAAATGTAATTTTGATGTTAACTCCCAAACCGCTGCGCAGAAGTCAACCAAACTTCACCCAATAGTGTATTGTATCACAATCTAGTAGTTACATTTGAAAATTTTGTTCTAGGACATTTTGTTTGAACGCAATCATCAAACTTAATTAAAAAAGTCATTTAAGCCTTTTCACAGTGAGATCTATGCGATATGGCCGAGAAATGTAATTTTGATGTTAACTCCCAAACCGCTGCGCAGAAGTCAACCAAACTCACCCAATAGTTGTATTGTATCACAATCTAGTAGTTACATTTGAAAATTTTGTTCTAGGACATTTTGTTTGAGCGCAATCCTCAAACTTAGGTCAAAAAAAGCCATTTAAGCCTTTTCACAGTGAGATCTATGTGATATGGCCGAGAAATGTAATTTTGATGTTAACTCCCAACCGCTGCGCAGAAGTCAACCAAACTTCACCCAATAGTGTATTGTATCACAATCTAGTAGTTACATTTGAAAATTTTGTTCTAGGACATTTTGTTTGAACGCAATCATCAAACTTAATTAAAAAAGTCATTTAAGCCTTTTCACAGTGAGATCTATGCGATATGGCCGAGAAATGTAATTTTGATGTTAACTCCCAAACCGCTGCGCAGAAGTCAACCAAACTTCACCCAATAGTGTATTGTATCACAATCTAGTAGTTACATTTGAAAATTTTGTTCTAGGAAATTTTGTTTGAGCGCAATCATCAAACTTAATTAAAAAAGTCATTTAAGCCTTTTCACAGTGAGATCTATGCGATATGGCCGAGAATTGTAATTTTGATGTTAACTCCCAAACCGCTGCGCAGAAGTCAACCAAACTTCACCATTAGTGTATTTTATCACAATCTAGTAGTTACATGTGGAAATTTGGTTCTAGGACATTTGATTTGAGCGCAATCCTCAAACTTAGGTCAAAAAAGCCATTTAAGCCTTTTCACAGTGAGATCTATGCGATATGGCCGAGAAATGTAATTTTGATGTTAACTCCCAAACCGCTGCGCAGAAGTCAACCAAACTTCACCCAATAGTGTATTGTATCACAATCTAGTAGTTACATTTAAAATTTTGTTCTAGGACATTTTGTTTGAACGCAATCATCAAACTTAATTAAAAAAGTCATTTAAGCCTTTTCACAGTGAGATCTATGCGATATGGCCGAGAAATGTAATTTTGATGTTAACTCCCAAACCGCTGCGCAGAAGTCAACCAAACTTCACCCATTAGTGTATTGTATCACAATCTAGTAGTTACATTTGAAAATTTTGTTCTAGGACATTTTGTTTGAACGCAATCATCAAACTTAATTAAAAAAGTCATTTAAGCCTTTTCACAGTGAGATCTATGCGATATGGCCGAGAAATGTAATTTTGATGTTAACTCCCAAACCGCTGCGCAGAAGTCAACCAAACTTCACGCCAATAGTGTATTGTATCACAATCTAGTAGTTACATTTGAAAATTTTGTTCTAGGAAATTTTTGTTTGAGCGCAATCATCAAACTTAATTAAAAAAGTCATTTAAGCCTTTTCACAGTGAGATCTATGCGATATGGCCGAGAATTGTAATTTTGATGTTAACTCCCAAACCGCTGCGCAGAAGTCAACCAAACTTCACCCATTAGTGTATTTTATCACAATCTAGTAGTTACATGTGGAAATTTGGTTCTAGGACATTTGATTTGAGCGCAATCCTCAAACTTAGGTCAAAAAAGCCATTTAAGCCTTTTCACAGTGAGATCTATGCGATATGGCCGAGAAATGTAATTTTGATGTTAACTCCCAAACCGCTGCGCAGAAGTCAACCAAACTTCACCCAATAGTGTATTGTATCACAATCTAGTAGTTACATTTAAAAATTTTGTTCTAGGACATTTTGTTTGAACGCAATCATCAAACTTAATTAAAAAAGTCATTTAAGCCTTTTCACAGTGAGATCTATGCGATATGGCCCGAGAAATGTAATTTTGATGTTAACTCCCAAACCGCTGCGCAGAAGTCAACCAAACTTCACCCATTAGTGTATTGTATCACAATCTAGTAGTTACATGTGGAAATTTGGTTATAGGACATTTGATTTGAGCGCAATCCTCAAACTTAGGTCAAAAAAGCCATTTAAGCCTTTTCACAGTGAGATCTATGCGATATGGCCGAGAAATGTAATTTTGATGTTAACTCCCAAACCGCTGCGCAGAAGTCAACCAAACTTCACCCAATAGTGTATTGTATCACAATCTAGTAGTTACATTTGAAAATTTTGTTCTAGGAAATTTTGTTTGAGCGCAATCATCAAACTTAATTAAAAAAGTCATTTAAGCCTTTTCACAGTGAGATCTATGCGATATGGCCGAGAAATGTAATTTTGATGTTAACTCCCAAACCGCTGCGCAGAAGTCAACCAAACTTCACCCATTAGTGTATTTTATCACAATCTAGTAGTTACATGTGGAAATTTGGTTCTAGGACATTTGATTTGAGCGCAATCCTCAAACTTAGGTCAAAAAAGCCATTTAAGCCTTTTCACAGTGAGATCTATGCGATATGGCCGAGAAATGTAATTTTGATGTTAACTCCCAAACCGCTGCGCAGAAGTCAACCAAACTTCACCCATAGTGTATTGTATCACATTCTAGTAGTTACATTTGAAAATTTTGTTCTAGGACATTTTGTATGAACGCAATCATCAAACTTAATTAAAAAAGTCATTTAAGCCTTTTCACAGTGAGATCTATGCGATATGGCCGAGAAATGTAATTTTGATGTTAACTCCCAAACCGCTGCGCAGAAGTCAACCAAACTTCACCCAATAGTGTATTGTATCACAATCTAGTAGTTACATTTGAAAATTTTGTTCTAGGAAATTTTGTTTGAGCGCAATCATCAAACTTAATTAAAAAAAGTCATTTAAGCCTTTCACAGTGAGATCTATGCGATATGGCCGAGAAATGTAATTTTGATGTTAACTCCCAAACCGCTGCGCAGAAGTCAACCAAACTTCACCCATTAGTGTATTTTATCACAATCTAGTAGTTACATGTGGAAATTTGGTTCTAGGACATTTGATTTGAGCGCAATCCTCAAACTTAGGTCAAAAAGCCATTTAAGCCTTTTCACAGTGAGATCTATGCGATATGGCCGAGAAATGTAATTTTTGATGTTAACTCCCAAACCGCTGCGCAGAAGTCAACCAAACTTCACCCAATAGTGTATTGTATCACAATCTAGTAGTTACATTTAAAAATTTTGTTCTAGGACATTTTGTTTGAACGCAATCATCAAACTTATTAAAAAAGTCATTTAAGCCTTTTCACAGTGAGATCTATGCGATATGGCCGAGAAATGTAATTTTGATGTTAACTCCCAAACCGCTGCGCAGAAGTCAACCAAACTTCACCCATTAGTGTATTGTATCACAATCTAGTAGTTACGTGTGGAAATTTGGTTATAGGACATTTGATTTGAGCGCAATCCTCAAACTTAGGTCAAAAAAGCCATTTAAGCCTTTTCACAGTGAGATCTATGCGATATGGCCGAGAAATGTAATTTTGATGTTAACTCCCAAACCGCTGCGCAGAAGTCAACCAAACTTCACCCAATAGTGTATTGTATCACAATCTAGTAGTTACATTTGAAAATTTTGTTCTAGGAAATTTTGTTTGAGCGCAATCATCAAACTTAATTAAAAAAGTCATTTAAGCCTTTTCACAGTGAGATCTATGCGATATGGCCGAGAAATGTAATTTTTATGTTAACTCCCAAACCGCTGCGCAGAAGTCAACCAAACTTCACCCATTAGTGTATTTTATCACAATCTAGTAGTTACATGTGGAAATTTGGTTCTAGGACATTTGATTTGAGCGCAATCCTCAAACTTAGGTCAAAAAAGCCATTTAAGCCTTTTCACAGTGAGATCTATGCGATATGGCCGAGAAATGTAATTTTGATGTTAACTCCCAAACCGCTGCGCAGAAGTCAACCAAACTTCACCCAATAGTGTATTGTATCACAATTCTAGTAGTTACATTTGGAAAATTTTTGTTCTAGGACAATTTTGTTTGAACGCAATCATCAAACTTAATTAAAAAAGTCATTTAAGCCTTTTCACAGTGAGATCTATGCGATATGGCCGAGAAATGTAATTTTGATGTTAACTCCCAAACGCTGCGCAGAAGTCAACCAAACTTCACCCCAATAGTGTATTGTATCACAATCTAGTAGTTACATTTGAAAATTTTGTTCTAGGAAATTTTGTTTGAGCGCAATCATC